>NC_056726.1:792220621-792360621 GCF_019279795.1 Protopterus annectens
GGTAATAATTATGGCTTATGAAAGCATAAAAATGATACAATATGCAGACAGTTATAATGAAAGGTTGGACAAGAGGTTAGTGCAGCCTTTTTTAATAGTACTTTTTTAAGAATTTTACTTTTTTGCAATTGGTGACAGTGAGACTATAAATGACTGTCATGATTTGCCATAGCCGACTTGAATTTTGAACTAAGTTTTACAGATAATGGCTATATTCTGATGTTTAATCAGTATGTCGATTTTGCGCAAATCATTTGAAGAATCAGCTTTGTATGAGATGGTTGCTAGAAGAATTAATGGGGCTTGTTTAGACTGCACACTTGGGCATTACAGGTAAGTGAACATTTTTGTTTGGCAAATTCTTATTAAAACTGTACTATTGATGGCATTTCTTGTGTTTTATGTAATTTCTGGAAAAAATAAGTAGAAAGTATGTATTAGGTGTACTTCTTGTTTTCATGTTTAACCCCCCACCTCAAGAATCATACTCCACCTCCTCCAACACCTTCCCACCTCACACATCCAGTTTCACCTCTCACACCTTACACATGTAGTTTTCCTAAAATACTACATCACATATACTTTTCCACCACTTCATTAATTGTATAGATGGCTTTGAAAGCTGTATTACTGTACACACCCAAACAAACAAGCCAAACATATTACTATTACGTATATATCTCTGATCTGATATACATTAATTATTTCTGTATCACGGACTTTGAATTTTTATGTATTGTTTAATTGCCTGTAACTGGAGCTTTTCTCCTCAGGTCTCCACTGAAAATGTGTTTCTTGCCCAGATGGACTAATCCAGTTAACAAATGTCAATAAATAAATAAATAAATAAATAAATAAATAAAGAAATAAAACTGAAACAATAAATGCAAATTATTCTTTGTTCAATAACCATTACACATGCAGGATGCAAACAATGGCAACAATAGCACCAGTGATTAACAGTTTGAAGGTACTAAAAGTGAAATTAGAAACTTTGAAAATAGGTAAATAATAATGAATGGGGTCACAGTATTCACGAGGTTATTAAAACATTTCTATTTTGAAATGAATTCCACTGAATCTCAGGTGTTACGTCAATAAATGGACTTACTGTAATGAGGAAGAATTGCTGCACTGTAAAAGTAGTTAAAGCTACACCTAAAATATCCCTCATAAATCATAAAACAAGATAACTAAAACATCTTAGTACCGATTCTTGAATGTTTTTTTTTAGCACAATTAGCACTCAACAAGTAAGAACAGTGTGGGTATAAGTGTTAATACAGTGAAATAATGTACAAACATTTGGTAACCAGGAGAATCAAACTCAAGAGCACGTGGAGAGAAAACATGAATGCCAAGACAGGCATTACAGTAATTCTTCTGATACATTCAACTGCACATTACATCTGTTGATTAAAACAAAGACTGCTGAGCAGCATGTGAAATGGGTGACCTGCAGATTCTATTACTTGTAAGCCTGGCAAGTTACTTTAAAACCAACAAAGACAGAAGGGTATTTTTAACTTAGAAAAAACAGCACATTTTTTTACTGTTTGAATGTTCATAAAATATTTAGACTGCCAACATTTAACTGTATCCGTGTTTTGGGCCGTTTTCTTAGCATAGGTGTCTGACAAACCAGTGGAATAACAATAGTAGGTGAATATTATGTATGAGTACAGATAAGCAATGCAACGCAGTGCGTAACGCACCGAGGTACAATGCGAGAGAGAGAGAGAGAGAGAGAGAAACAGTATTGAGTAATTCTTATTCACAGAGGTTACTAATGAAAAAGGTTGCTGGTCTAACATAGCTTAAAATAACTTCAAATGCTGCTGAGAAGTAAGATTGTTTCATCTCAGTGGAGTGTATGATATATTACTGTACCCCTAAAATAACACATACATATTTCTCTTAAATTATAAGCAAAGAAGTTTATTTAAACAAAAGCAATAAGGCTTTTCATTGAAGTGCACTCTGTTACATATTCTATTAAACCACATATTGGCTAAAACCATACAAAACAATTTAATCTGCAATTGGTCTGTACTTTAAAAATGCTATTTGTACTTCACACTCACATACCTATATGAATACAATTCAAAACATTAAAAACTGTCATGTCTTTTGGGGGTGAAATTCCTTCTGAAAACAGAATTAATCAAACTATATTTTTATAAATGCCTCATCATTTTCAGGAAAACAGTTATGTAATTATACACCAATTTATCTTTTTAGAAGAGATGAATCATCAGGGATCAAGAAACAGAAATTTTCTTTTCTGAGTTTGACCAAGGTAACAGATTAATGTGCATGCTACAGTTCACATGCACCAACACCAATGCAGTGCACAAACACACACACACACACACACACACACACACACACACACACACACACACACACACACACACACACACACACACACACACACACACACACACACACACTTTCTCTCTCATACAGCAAATAACAATATTAAATTACACACACACAGTTACCTTCTTCCTCAACAGAATGGCCACATACACACACACGCATTTACCTTTTCTCTTGTGGAACTGTGCTAGCTTAAATTATGCATGCAAGTGCGGAATGTATTTACATCTGCTTTGGCATGCGTGCATGCAATGTCTTCCTTAAAGGAGAAGGCACTTGCACTGAAAATTTTTTTTTCTTTTTAATTATCAACTTGCAGCTGTAAAAGTGGGAGGGTGCTCATCCCCCCTCGCTCTATGTTTCCAGTGCCTATGTCTGTATGTACTGTTCTTACAATTCCCATGTTTTCCTATGTAGTTTGCTCCTACCCTTTTCTAAAGATCTCAGTTCCAGTTGTTTTATCTCTGTTACTATAGTCATTACTTCTAATATAGTTTCCATTCTCTAATAATTGCTTTTTTGGCAGCTACCATAATTAGACACAGCAAGGCCTTACCATGTCTAGGCAATTCCTATTCTGAATCATAGCTCAGAAAAATCATCTCCCTCATGACTTCAGTCTGTCCACCCAGCATCTGTGACAGTGCATCCCGCAGAGAATCCTTAAAGTCCACCAACCCACTGAACTCCTAGAAAATATGTTCCCAAGGGGTCTATATTATAAAACCTAAAGTTGACTTCAGCGAATGCTCACATGAGCGAAAACGCTGGTAATCGCAAGGGAGTTTGTGGGGTCGTGGTACAGCAAGGAGTGGAATATTTGCCCTTTCCTCACTGTAGTGCAATCTCGGAGTTGGAATATATAGTTAGCGGGGGTGTGGGGGGCTGTGCCCCCCACAATAAGCAGTTCGATTACCAGCGTTTTCACTCATGTGAGCATTCACTGAAGTAAACTTTCAGTTTTATAATATAGACTCCGTTCCCAAGTACCTCTTTCTTCCCCATCACATCTTCAACATTTGCTGTTTACCCGAGGAAGAAATGGTGCTTTCCTAATCTTATGTTGTCGACTGATGTTGGCAGCAAGAGGAAAGTAGTATATAGCAGGATCTGCTTAAACAGGAGCAGCATGGCAAATTGGAAAGTGATGGGACAGTAGTACAAGCCAAGAGACATGATAGGGTCAAAGGAATCTTTGCAGAAACTATGTAGGAAGTAAGGAGGAATTATGTATTGTAGCAGCAACAGACCCGTAGCTAGAGATGCTTGCTGTGAACAGGAGGTGTCCTACACAGTGCATTATGGTAAAGACAGACTGTTGAGTAAACAGGTATGAAGTCTGGGACAAATTAATTGAATCATTGGGATTTGTTGCTTCAGATGCTTTTGAATTTTTTTATTAGAGACACTTTCTTTCCTGTAAAAACATATGGTTTTTACTTAAGTTGGATATGAAACTATTATCAGTGCAATTTATGACAGATGCATTGACAGAGAAGGAAACTAAAGAGTATTTTACTGATTTTTGTACTTCAAACGTTTGTAATGACCAAAACGTATTTATTTTCTATTTAGGACTTAATCACATAAATAAATATTCGTTACTGTAAAAGTTATTTACAATGATGAATGAGATGCTGCTGCTGAGACTGCTTGCTGAAACCAGAGTCTGATTAATGCACTGAACTTTGCAGACTATAACTTTTTATTTTTATTTTTGTATTAACTCAAGCAGTTACTAATAAAATAACCTGTCTATATAACAGATGACACGTACGATATTGTCACAGTTTACAGCTTTTAATGTGCCAGGTTTAGTTTTTCAAAGCATGTATGAATGATATTCTCCAGTTACCTCAGAACAAATATTTTCCTACATGTACCAGATGTAACAAAAATCAGATCTAAGCCATCATTCAGTCACTGTTCTTTTTTATACTCTTTTTATGAAAGCAGTCTTTGGAATGAATGCAGTCTGTTGGGAACTTTCAAAGTCAGTACTTTGGTATTTGTCTGATGTCATATAGTCTATTGATAAGCTACATTTCAACATGAATTCTGTGACAGTTTTAAACTTTTAGGGAGTCTTTCCTGTTAGGAAGTTGTTTCTGTTTTAATCCTCCCTGCACCTATGTTTCTTATATGTAGTTCTCCTTGAAGCTTGTACCAAGCACAGAATGATTCTGTAATACAGACAGTTTGATGCCTTTATTTTCTAATTATTTTTTTTTTTAGCTAAGAGAAGTTTAACCCTTTAATGTATGCATGCTAACAAACAGAAATGTACATGCCTCTAAGTGATTATATTTTACTACATATATTTTAACAAGCAGAAGCATACATGCACTATTATAAGTGCCTAAATATATATATATATATATATATCTAACAACTTCAAACATGCAGCTATTGCAAAAATATACTGATCGTAGTAAAAAGCAATTCAACTAAGATAGTCCTGGATCCCTCAAACCAGGATCAATAAAACAGACTGCAATTAGCTTTCTTATCATTAAAACACTTTTGATAGAAATGCAAGTAGAGTCCAGGTGGTTTGCAAAACTTTAGTTTGAAGATTCAGATCAGCTCCATTTTCTTTAAGACTTTATTACTGTTATATTTGATAAGCTTCATCTCTAGTTTATCCAGTACATGAAAGTTGAAACTGTCATATCCAGGGTTTTCCAGGTTGTGCCTTGTCAGTGGATTTTTGAGCACTTTAAGTCTTATGTCTGATTAATGGTGAACCATTCTGATTTTTAATTTTTAATAGTTTTGCCTATATACAAACTTCTGTAAGAGCCACACTGAGCTCTGTATCTGACAATTACAGGGTCTGCCTGATGATAGGAATTGTCATGTGCCACATGTAAGAAGTAACCTCTGTAGGAATCTTCATAATGTGAATTTGTCATGGTGAGTGCACTGACCTTCCTGACCGGATGTCTGTTTTTGCTGCTGAAGTGAGTAATTGCTAGTGTACACACAATCTCTGTATATGCCCATGCAATCCTTATCAGTGTTGTAGTCATTACCTCATATGGAGAAGAGACATTCCTTGTCAGATGTTAAAGGGATAAGTGTAGAAGGTCCCCCACTAATACTGCTAAGGGCAATTGCATTCTGTCTTGCTTTTGGTCTGGCATGTCCCACCATATCATTGGCCATTTTCGTACATTGCATTAGTGTGCAGTTCTTCCTCCAACAGCAATTATATCCAGAACCAATTGGTACCACGCCGTTGCTCTCTCAGTTGGTTTTGGCTTCCCTTTTTCTAAAAAGGTACTTGACATATGTCCTGAGGCACTCGATGAGTATGCAGATCTCCACAGGGCTGAAATTGTCTGGATCCCTGCTGCTGCTGCATCATGTATTCACTTGAAACAACACTCAGGAGTACCCACAATGAAGCTTAATTTACAGAAATAAACTCTCTTATTATCACTGCAGCAAAGCACTGAAATTATCCTCCAAAGTAAATGTATTATTCTACATTTGCAGTCCTAATACCCAAGTCTCTTGCCAAAGCATGCTTGTAGCAGCATAAACAACTTAAAATCTAGGCTCAAAGTAAAATCATGCTAATATAAACATAAGGCATGAATACACTTGTAATAATTTCACTGAAGTATCCTAACTACAGATGGCATTCATATTAATAAAATAAAGCAGAATTTAATAGTGTTCAATGTGGTGTTAACCTTTTCCACCTACATCCTGTACAGTATCATCAACAAATGAAAGAAGTATTGTAAGCATCTAGCATTTTTATTATCAGCATATATTAGTCATAACATAACAACACAGAACAAAGTGTTCACTGGCCTTTCCCCTTATATTTCCTGTACACATTACACTGCCATGTATGCACAGATAAATATTGCTTCAAATTCACAACTCCTTGTGATATCCAAATAGTTAATTTTATAGGCATTTTGTTGAAAGCTAAACCTTCAAAAACTGGTGTTTCTATTCACATTATCGATAAAATTAATAATTTTTTGTTCTGGCCTTTCTCATATAATAAAAATATTGTCCAAAAATGGAGGCATTGCTTGCAATACTTATAAAATTGTAAAGTAAACAAAATCAGGTACGGCCAAGTCAATGCAGTTATACAGATGTTTGTACTGATGTAGAACTTGGCTTAGCTGCCAATTCCATCTGAGGGGGAGGTGCAGCAAAGCTATTTATACCATCCTGTAAGAGGTTATAATCTGCTTTGGAGAAGTTTTTTAGTTTAGTTGCTGCTCGGGGGTCAGGTGTGATAGTTACTTCGAATGAGATTGATATGTGGTCAGATCTTACCAGGGAAGACCTCACGGAGGGGGGGGAGTGCTACAGTGGTCCCCCATATCGGTAAGCACCATATCCAGGATGTTGGAACCCCTTGTGGGTGTGTCAACCAGCTGGCCCAGGGCATTGGAGTTAACAAAGTTAAGGAACCTTTGGCCAAGTGAGTTTGAGCATGAGTAACTTACCCAGTCAATGGATAGGTAGTTAAAGTCATGCAAAACCATGGTGTCTGGATGTGTCTTGATAGACTCAAGTAGACCCAAATAGGCAGAGTGGGTGTCCTGATTGATGGAGGGGGTCCTGTAGCTGGCAATGACTTGAACAGGTGTCTTACCAACAGTTAAAATTGCACCTGAAGTATCTCCAGGGAATCATACTATTTAACCAATCTGAAGGTTTATTTATCTTTAATGAATATTGAAACATCACCTCCTTTAGTTTTCACACCTTCAGCTTGTGCTCTGAACTTGTGGAAGGAGGTGTAACCTGATATGGCTGGTGTGCTTTCCACGGCATTGAACCAGGTCTCTGTGACTGCACAAATGTCTACGCCTTTCAAGATGAGGACTGCTTTCAATGAGTGCAGTTTCATGTTAAGACTCATAGCATTTAGCAGCATAACCTTGTTTTTAGATGAAGTTTTTCTGTCAGGAAATTTGTCCTTGAGACACTGCCTAAAAAGGTACTATGGGGTGGCAAGGGCCTAAGCCAGCAACCAAAATCCCAGGGATGACAGATAAAGACCATCTCTGGCAAAGCATTGAGGTCTGTCAGTCATGTCATCCCAGGCTGACAGATACTGGATCCCCTTAGAATGACACCAGAATCTAAGCCAATTATTGAAGTCAATCATTTTCTGTTTGTCGTGAGGCATCATCCCAGGTGAAGGTAAAATGCTGCTTAAGGTTAAGGACATACCTGCCTGAGGCACATAATCCAAGAGCTCAGTCACGTCTCTCTTTATATAGTCCAGAGAGGTATGTCTCTGGTGATTCACATCAGCATGGACTATGGTGGAGTCATAACAGTACCTGTTGTTGAGAGTCTTGAGTGCATGTGTGATATGCTGGATCCTGTCACCTGACAGACAGCTAACCATGACCTTTTCCTTATCCAGCCTGGTGAGAGGGACATCTGTGTGTCTCATGATGGAATTACCTATCACTAATGTTTGGTTTTGTGTTTTTCTTTAAGGGCTTGACAGGTGAGACTCTGATGCATGAGCTATTATGTGCATTGTGTTCTGCAGAGGCAGTATTATGTGTAGCATGCTTGTGTCTGTGTTTGGGAAGTCTATGTTTCTGGTGAGGATCTCTGCATATGTAGATACAGGTATGTGTGATATATGTTTGGGTGGAGTAGGAGGTGAGCTGTGCATGCTGACAACCTGCTCATTGTCATATGTACTGACTGGTGTGTGAGATAGCATGGATTCAAGATTCTTAATATAGTTGCATCTCTCACATGTTGAGTTTGTGTGGACTAGGAGTAGACAGCTGCCAGTGAACATGAGGCAGTTGCTACACTGCCTCAGGATGCCAATGTTGACCAAGTTGGCTGCAGACACTTTGGGAAATTGTCCATCCATAGTGTTAGGTAAATTTATATGGTCAGTAAAAGAGCTCACACTTACGAATGGCTCATGAGTGTGAGGTGTGTTAGTACCTCAGAGAATAGGCTTAGTGTTCCACCTGACAGTAGAGCAGGGCCACGAAAAACCTCTGGAAGACCACAAGCAAAGTACTAAGGGAAAATTTAACAAGCAAAATGTTTGCATCTATAACCACTAATGGTAACTATTGCTATGTGGCAGTGCACGATGGTGCACTACACACAAACAAGTGCAAATGCAGGGCTTAAATAAAACTGGAAATAACCCTTTTAACTCAAACTAGCCAATAGGGATGCTGTCTCTGAGCTCTAGTCCAATCATCCTCAGTTGGATGGGACCCAGACAGCACTTTCCTCCTACAAGGGTGTAGAAGAGCCTTCACCAAAAAGGATGGCTTGAATTTGATGCTCAGAAGTTATGAAACAGCAAACCTGGAACTGGGCTGTGCTACAGCTGAGCTAGTACAGTATACAGTAATATGTGACAAAAAAAGTTCAGACAATTCAGACAGTAGAATGCAAATACAAATTAAAAGTGGAATATAAGAGCAAAAGCAGGTACTTATAGTTGGGTGGAAGCAACAGATGCCTCAGATCTTTCAGTATCTCAGTGAAGAGCTAGTTTTAGTGCTCTTGTGATACCAAACAGTCTAAATTCAGCAAGTCTGAACCTGGCCTATGCTATAAAATGCAGAAGTACTAGAAATTCAAAGTGCAAAAAAAACACAGTCACAACAGCAAAAAACAGTTTAAATAAAGCAACAATTCACCATAATATAACTACATTGGAAAAACTGGGGCACCAAACTGCCCCCATAGCAACTCTTTTTTGATTTTAATCAAGTGTTTCATGAAAAGAACATTTTTAAGATTAGATATCTGTAAATTATTGTTGAAATTTATTTTATTTAAGCTAGCAGCATTTTAAAAACTTTTATTTGATTTGAAATGAGACATGTGACTAATTAAGGATGGCAGAAGCATACCATGAGCCAGCACTCTACCCCCTCAGATCTTCAAGTGAAAAGAAAAAAAAAACAGAAGTTGCACAACACTCCCCCCTACCACAGCCATTCAGGTCCCATTTTCGTGCCTTTCCCTTGACCCTCCTCCATTTTATTAAAAAAATATGTAATATAACACAATACAATATAATATAATAATAATAATAATAATAATAATGTTTTCTTCTTCTTTTAAACTGTAGCAAACAGTTACTACAGTTTATAACCTGCCTGCATGGAGCACAATAGCACTCATGTTTTAGTTAAAAATAAAAAAATAAAAAACAGTTCTTTTTCTAAACAGTCAGTCGCAAATTGCTTGCTACAAATGTAGAAGACAATTGCTACAGCTTATACCCTGCCTGCACAGAGCATTACAGTGCTCATGTTTTATTTAAATAAAATGTTTTCCTATAAACTGTAGCAAACTGCTTGCTAATGTAGGAAGCAGTTGCTACAGTTAATACCCCGCTTGTATGGAGCACTACAAAGCTCAGGTTGTAGTTAAAAAAGAGGATTTTTTTTACTTTTAAACTGTAGCAAACTGCTTGCTACAATGTAGCAAGCAGTTGCTATAGTTTAGACCACAAACACAGTGCTACAGTGCTCAGATTTAAGTGCAAATGCAATACCAACCAAAATAAGCTGTACATATATATTAAAAAACAGACCTGTATTTGACTGCTTCAATGCAATTAGCAAACCAAACTAAATACTACTATCACTTTCATGGGTAATACTCCTATGTGGTTGCATGGGATGGGTATGGTGATGTCACACGTCAGAGGGTGTGGTTCCCACCTTCTAAACTTCTGTCCTACACTTACATTCATCACTTTGGTTCTGGCAATTCTAATGATGGTAGCACCTGTAAAGGCATGAGGTGGAGCTCCAAGCTTGTTAGACAAGGAAACTTGAAAATGCAATGGCTGGCAGTGAGTGGAATAAAATAGACCTCTGGTAGGAGTTGAATGTCTACCTGTTATCCCTGACAGGGATCACCTAATGACATAGGTATGAGAAACTGCAGAGATAGAGTAGGTTTTATAGGTTCAGGCAAGAAGGCCAGAGGTCCACAGGAAGCATTTTTACATTTTCCTTTTTCCTCTTAAATTGCATAGGTATTTAAATAATGTCAGGTTAATAGTGTAAAGGTATGTTATATAATTGCAGGTAACTCCAACTAGAAATGTATGCATGTATGTATGAATGTAAATATATATATTAATTAATTAATTAATTTGCCTTTGTTTACTGGGACAGTCTGACTGGGTAATACCCATTTTCAGCAGAGGCCTGGGGAGAAAAGCTCCATTTGCTTACAGTACATTATACTAAGTTGCAGTTAAATACATAATAGTTATATTTCTATTTACATTTATTCACAAACAGTAGTTACATTTATACAGTCTAAGATTTTACAAAGGTGGAAGTTACTAAACAGAAAGCCCACATGCAGCTTACTGAATTGTACAGGCAGCAGTTATGTATGAAAATTGTTTTGTTATTTCAGTGAGAAGTTGAGAATATTTGGAGAGTATCGTATGGTGAACACAAAGTATTAAACTTCTGATGAACATGTGCAGGACCAGGATTGGTTAAGATGTTGTTTAAGCAGTGGTTTAAAACTATTGAGTTTGTCTGAGAGTTTTATTTGTGTGTGTATACTATTCCAGAGTTTAGCAACATATTGGGAGTAGAGTGAGTTTCCTGCACATTATTTGACTTATTTGTAAGTAATAAGAATGTGTTACTAGAACGAAGGTCCCTTGCTGGACAGTAGGGTAGTAATACATTTTGTAGTGCAGGTAATTTTTCTGGATGATGAATGAGTTTGTGTGCTGTAGTTAGTTGTGAATATGTTAGGTAGTTGTGCAGTTCAAGACAGTTTAATTGCTTTAAGCTATGATAATTGTTGATCCTTTGAGGGAGATTGCTGGCAAAGGTAGCTATTTTATTGTAGCAGGAAGCAATACTCTTTCTCTGAGTATTGTTTAAGTTTGTTAGGGTAGGAGCAGCATATAACAGAGTTGGCAGTAAGAAGGTGGTGGCTAGAGTTTTACTTACAGTATCTTTAAAGAATCCATCGATCCTATTTGCTGACTTTATGGTAAAAGATTGCTTTTGATTTTGACAACTTTTTGAGCTTAAAAAGCATTAACTTAGCTTTCTCGTGGTTGCGTAGGAGGTTTGATTCTTCAAGACAGGTTTCTACAGATGAGAAAGATTTTTGGGTAATATCTTGGAGCTTATTTATTGTTGAGTCAACGTATTAATGCTATGTCATCTTCATACTGAACTAAACTAGCATGATGAGTGGAGATCATTAATGAATATATTAAATGGGAGAGGGCCCAGGATAGAGCCCTGAGGGGAACCTGTAGTAAATGGTTGAAAGGATGAGTAGGTTTGTTGCCATTTAATTGCTTATTGCCTTCCAGGTAGGTAACAAAGAAACCGCAACAAGGAGTATTGTGAAGGTCCTACTGAAGGGAGTTGAACGAGAAGTTGCTGGTATGAGACAGTATTCAATATCTTTGGCAAATCTAAGAACATGGTTGGCACAATCAGACCACTGATTCTACGTTGGTTTATTATATTGGTACAATGTAGTAGACCAGTAGTTGTGCTGTGGTGGAGCCTAAACCAATGCAATGTTTCTGAGAGCAGGTTATTTAAAGCTAAGTATTGGTTCAGCTGGATATGGATGCATTTCTCTAATATTTTGGAGAAGGGGAGAGAATCACTATTTGTCAGTAATTATTAAACTCTGTAGGTGTGCCATCTTTGTGCAGTGTTATGATGTAGGGTTTTTTCCACAGTGATAGAACATATCTTTCTGCTGTGGACCTATTAATTAGTGTGGACATTAGGTAGTCTGATGATAGCTGGTCTACAGCCATAGAAGTAGTTTTTAGTTTAAACAGCAACTTCCCCCATGGGCGAGGTAAGTAGTGGACTAAAACTGAAGAAGTGTGTGTGGTTTTGATTGGACACGGGTAGAGAGAGAGGACGGATGTATTAGTGTCTAAGAGAGATAATATTGATTGTATAAAGTAGGAATTAAACTGTGTGGGGATAGAGTCTCTTGTTTTGTGTGTTTTGTGGTCTTGCCAGCATTGACTAGTTTATTTAGTGATGACCAAAAAAGTTTTGAGTTGTTTTTATGTTTGTCTTGTAGTTTGGTATAGTATGTTTGCTTATCCTGTTTGACATGGAGTTTGCAAAGTTTGTAAGATGTCTAAATTGCTAGAAGGCATTTTGAGTTCTATTTTTTTACTAATTTTCCAGTCTGTATCCCTTTTTATCATAATTTTTTGTTTCTTTTTTCAGCCATGGTGTGGGATTGGACTTTACTCTTTCATTATGTACTGTGATAAATTATTTAAGGTCTGTAAGAATAAGTTATTAAAGTGTACTACTGCAGTATCTAGTTCATAGGTTCATAGGTTCATACTAGGCTATCTGCCCAAGGGCATTTATAAGCCTAGCCCATAGTTATGTGGCTTTCGCCACCCCTTTAGTTTGAATAAAAACTATGCCTATCATTTTGCTGTGCCTCTGTCAAGCAGTGACACTGAAGTAATCCCTGGGGTATATCTACAATCTCCCATCCATTGGTCAAGATTCCTCTTGAACAAGGCCAGAGAGGTGCTCTGCCTCACATGTACCGGGATTTTGTTCCACAGCATAGGGAGTCTCTGGGTGATGAATCTGTCCCTCCAGCACGTTCTATTTATAACCGTGTCAAGGTTTAAGTCTCCCGCCCTTGTGGTTCTGAGGGATCTAGATTTTTTGAGGTGAAGCATATTCATCAAATCTGGGTTTGACATGGCCTTATATGTCAGGCACAGGTCACCTCTGAGCAAGCGGTATGAGACTGAATAGAGCTGGAGTTCTTTCAGTCGGGCAGCATAAGACATATTTTTGAGACCCTTTATCCTTTTGGTGAGGAACTTTTGGGGCCTTTCAAGCTGCAGCAGGTGGCTGGTCAGATACATTCCGAATGGGGCATTGTACTCAACCATAGGTCTAATGAGTGATGAGTACAGGGGGACGATGACCTCCCTTGATCTAGATGTGAATCCCTTCATGATCAGGTGGGCGATATAGAAGGTTTTCCTAACTACTTTAGCAACATGAGTGTCAAACGAAAGGCTACTGTCAACCTGGGTCCCCAGATCCCTGATGACTTTTTCTGTGCTCAGTGGATTGCCACCTATATGGTAGCTAGGGGTAACCTTGTTTTTCCCAAGGGTATGACTATGCATTTTTGGCGTTTAACTTCAGGCCATGGCTCTGGCACCAGTTATCCGTTTCTGTGAGGCCCTTCTGGAGGATATTTGTGTCAGATGTGTTTTCGACTATGGCCCAGTTTGCAGTCATCTGCAAACTTTGTCAGCCATAACCCTCCTGTGTTTGCTTGTACTTCAGAAAAGTAGATGCCGAACAAGAGTGGACCCAGGACTGAGCCCTGTGGGACACCACTTGTGACAGGCTTTGAGTCTGACATGGCTCCAGCAACTCTGACCCTGTGGGTTCTGTCACTTAGCCAGTTTGCAACCCATCTTGTGATGTATGGGTTTACATTCAAGCTGATTAGTTTTTCGATGATACCTGAGTGGGGTATTGTGTGAAGGCCTTTGCCAGGTCGAGGTAGGCTGTATGGACTGCCTTTCCTCATCAATGGCCTTGGTGACTGTCTCGAAAAAGTCAACCAAGTTTAAGAGGCAGGATCTGCCTTTGACAAAGCCAAACTGGGTTGGATCCAAAGTCTGCAAGTTCCCTATGTCCTTATTTATGAGTTCCATTATGATCCTCTCCATGGCTTTGCAGATAAGGCTTGTCAAGCTAATGGGGCGGTAATTTCCAGGGTCTGTGGAGGCATCGCCCTTATGAAGTAGGACCACAGTCGCCGTGCGCCACTCCTTGGGTACGTATCCTGAGGTGAGGCTAAGATTAAACAGCTTTCCTAATTATGGGTTTAATTCCTCTTTGAGTTCGTGAAGCACACAGCCGGGGACACCATCCGGTCCCATGGATGCTGTGTTTTTTGCCTTAGTGAGGGCAGTTCTCACCTGGGCGTTGGAGATGTTTGGGGGGCTACAATCCTCTGGAATAGATATCTCTCCTTTTGGGGAGGGAGAAGTTTGCACTGAACCTGTCAGCCAGTATATTGGCAATGTGTGTAGGTTCAGTAATTTTCACATCATTTTGAACTAATTCTGAGCATATCTGGGAGTTTCCTTCTAGGTTTCTAACATAGCTAAAGAAGGCCTTATGATTGTCTTTAGAGTCCTTGGCGATTTTTCTCTCAAAATTTGCCTTGGATGATTTTATGAGAGCTCTTAGTTTTTACTTATAATGATCAAAGGTGTCTTACCTTTCAAGGATTTTGCTCTATCTTGTAGTAGCTTCCTCCTTTTGTTGTAGAGCTTGTTTATGGCTGGGGTCCACCAGACTGGACGCTTGCCTTTGGTACAGAGAGTCTTAGTTTTGTTTGGGATTGCCTGATCCATGCAGTCCTGTAGGTGCTGGTAGAAGGCATTTGTAAGTGATTCAGTGGTTTGAGTAATGTTTACCACTGGCTCAGGGGCCTTAAAGGAGACCACACTAGTTTTTAGAAGTGTGAAATCGGCTTTTGAGAAGTTTTCACTGTGGTCTTTTTGTTTCAGGCGGGGCTGGGATGAGGACCTCCAGTGAGATTAGTTTATGATCTGATCTCACCAGTGAGGGGTATACTTCCGGTGTTTAACATTTTGATCCCATGTTTGTGATGATGAGATCAAGTATGTTTTCTCCTCTTGTGGGGATGGTGACTAGTTGTTCCATGGCATTTGAGTTTATGAACTCCAGGAATCTTTGGTTTAGAGTGTTCGGGCTTGAGTAGTGTTCCCAGTCTATATTAGGGTAGTTGAAGTCACCTAGTATGATGGTGTTTGGAGATACATTTATCCCTCCAATGTTTTCAGGAAGGCCATGTGAGGTTCCTGAGTTTGAGAGGGTGGCCTGTAACATGCTACAAATTGCAGAGCAGTCTTGCCTATGGTTAATTGCACCTGGATGGTCTCTGATGCATCGTGCGTTGCCACCAACCTTGAGGTGTGGGTGTCCTTTATGAATATGGACACCCCCCCTCCTTTCTTGGTGTTGTCCGGATTTTGGGGCCAGAACGCATGATATGAGGTGAAACCTGTTAGTGCTGGGGTGCTCTCAGGAGCCTTGAACCAGGTTTCTGTCACAGCACAGACATCGATGTTCTCCATATTGAGAAGGGCCTTGAGTGCGTGCATCTTGAGATTGAGACTTCTGGCATTGAGCAGCATTAGTGTCATTGTTCTAAGTACATTCCAGTTATATTGTTTTAGGGTTTCATTAAAAATATCTTTGCTGAAATTGGTTGTATTTTAAGAAACAAAAGCGCTAAGACTTCTGGTTTTAAGAAACGAAAGGGATAAGACTTCTGGTTTTAAGACATTAAAAGGTTTGGATTTACCCTTGCAGCATTCATTTTGTATTTCATATTTGATTATAGATATGTTTATCTACCTTATGATGAGTTCTAATGGCATATGTAGGTATGTGGTTACTATCTGAGAAGCAACCTACTTTTGTCAGTTTGTGTGGTTTGTTTGTAAGAATCCAGTCTAATGTTGAATGTCTCCCTAAAGTTTTATATATATATATATATATATATATATATATATATATATAAAAAGCTCTCTCTCTCTCTCTCTATATATATATATATATATATATATATATATATATATATATATAGCTATATATATATATATATATATATATATATATATATGGTTCTACCTGACTTCGTCGACAGCTGAGAAGACCGACATCGGAACCGGAGCTCCAGAAGATCGAAGCGAAGACCGACGCGAAGCGCGGGTTGCAGAACATCGACAATGCAGAAGACGGACACGACGGATGACAACACCAACGCCGAGGATGCCGACATGGGGAAAGGCTGTGTGAGTATGCGGTAGTGACGGACGTTAGGGTCAGGCAGGTAAGTGTGAGATTGACGGTCTGTGGGGATAGGGGTGGGTTAAGTGAGTTAGGGTTAGGGGCGATAGGGTGGGTTAAGTGAGTTAGGGTTAGGGAGGCGATAGGGGGTTAAGTGAGTTAGGGTTAGGGAGCGATAGGAGTTAAGTGAGTTAGGGTTAGGGGCGATAGGGGGTTAAGTGAGTTAGGGTTAGGGAGCGGGTAGGTAAGTGTGCGATGGTGACGGACCTTAGGGTTAGGTAAGGTTTAGTGTGGGCTTGTAAGGATTTTGGTGTGCTTGTGTTGTGTGTGTGGTTTGTGGAATGGGGATGTGTTTTGTTTTGTATGGGGTTTCGTGTTTGTGTACCGTCGGTTATTTCGTTGTCGGTTATGTGTGGTTTCGTGTTTATGGACTGTCGAATATGTGGTGTCGGTGATGTGGTTGTCGGTGTTGTGTGGTTTCGATTATGTCAGGTAGAACCATATATATATATATATATATATATATATATATACTTCAGCAGACCAAAATCCTACTTACCCAACATTCAAAACACAGAGACAAAAAAAAAAACAAAATTCCAGAAGACTGCTGCAGTTAGTTACAGTGATGAGCAGTTTGGGAAGAGTAGCAGTTAGTGAAGAGTTGCAGTCAGTGGATACCAAAGAAAAAGATTTCACCATAAACTGTAAGCCTGCCTTTGCCTTGCTGTTATGTTTTAGATTAGATCAGGGACAGCATTTCTATTTAGATTAGGAAAGTTTAGTTATTTAGATAGAGTTTTTCTAAAATGATGGACTTCTATCCCACAGTTTAATTTTATATTTCTGGTGATTGAATTCTGGTGTTTATTGAACGTTATTGATTTATATTATTGTAATCATTTTACTTATTAAATGTTTTTCATTATTTTACACTGTGGCTGGACAATCAGTGTGTTCTTTAGAGATTAGAGTGTTTATACCTGTTTGATACTCCCCAGGTCACCTCAGATGCCTGGCTGTTTCTGGTCATAGCTATCATTTATTTTGATATTTAATTTTTTTAATAATTGATCACCCTTTGAAGAGCGTGTAGCCCTGTCTGACTGTGGTGGCAGCATTTATCATTTGTATTGTGAAGGGGACACAGCTGGAAATCTGTGTCAGGCTTCTCATAAGTGTTTGAGTGTGTGAGATTTAAATTTATTTTGAGTGTGAGTGAGTCAGACATCTTAAACTGGAACACATTGCTCTGAAGTGTATAACAAGGGATTACATTTGGGGTGGACAAAGGTATATAGTCCAGTCCCAGGAAAATAGAGCATGTTCCTGTTGTGCTTTTAAGGGAAATTTTGGAATTTTACTCTTGCATGCTCTGTTCTCTGGAGTTTTTCATGATGCTCCCACAATGGAGTCAGTGGTGAGGGTTGAGGTTCCTTGATTACTGACCTGAGTTTTAAGTGGGGGATATCACATTATTGTTGGCAGTCCAGTGGGAAATTGGCCAGATTTTACAGTTAGTTATTGCACTCTAGGTAGACTCAGGGTGAGGGGAAATCTAGCAACTGAATGACATGTATACAACTTAATACAAGCTACAGTGTTCATTGTTTCTGCACAAATTAAGACATTTCTTCATTAAAGCTAGTTTGTTATTCAGGAAAATACAGGTAAAATATGTAAAGCATACTGCAATGTAGACAGTTAAAGAAAGATATATACCAATACAAATGTTGCAAAAGGTATCCCACCCCAACCAAACAAGATTGATCCAGAAAAAAATGTATTTAAGTAGAGGAAGTCATGACATCCTTATGCATTTACTTGCTGTAAACAAAGTCAGGAACAAATCATAATATGAAGTAAAAAAAAAAAATTATCACAGAATAAAGAGAAGTCTTTTCTCATACTGTGCTATCATATCTGACAGACACAAACACATATATTTATAGGTTCATAGGCTGGTACTAGGCTATCAGCCCTAGGGTCTGTACAAGCCTAGCCATAACAATTCCCTGGCTATTTCTTCCCACATTATTTACTTTCCTGGACCCCTGTCTAGCAGGGCGACTGACGTGATCCCTGGGGTGAATTTCCTTTCTCCCATCCAATCGTCAAGGTTCCTCTTGAAGAGGTCCAAAGAGGCACTCTGCTTGACATGTATGGACAATCTATTCCAGAGTCTGGGGAGTCTCTGGGTCAGGAACCTATCCCTCCAGCATATTTTGTTTATTGTGATGACAAGGTTTAGATCCCTGGAGCGTGTAGCTCTGAGGGATTGGGATTTCTTTAAGTGTAGCATGTCCAACAGCTCTGGGTTTGACATGGCCTTGTATGTTAAGCAGAGATCGCCTCTGAGTAGACGATATGCGACAGAGTATAGCTGGAGTTTTTTAAGGCGGTCAGCGTAGGGCATCTGCTTTAGGCCTGTGATTCTTTTAGTGAGGTATTTCTGAGGCCTTTCCAGTTGTTGCAGATGTCTTGAGAGGTACATACCAAATGGGGCATTGTATTCTATAATGGGTCTAATGAGGGATGAGTACAGTGGGACAATGACCTCCTTTTTCTGGATGAAAAGCCCTTCGTGATGAGGTGTGCCACATAGAAGGATTTCCTGACTGTTGTGGCGATGTGGTTATCGAAGGTGAGACCACTGTCCACCTGTGTCCCTAAGTCTCTTATCACACTTTCTGTGTTTAGTGTACTGCCACCTATATGGTAATTCATGGATACATGTTTTTTCCCAAAGGGATAACAATACATTTCTTGGCATTGAGCTTGAGCCCATGGCTCTGGCACCAAGCATCTGTTTCTGTAAGGCCCTTTTGTAGAGTATCCACATCATTTGGGGATTCAATAATGGCTCCCAGTTTGCAGTCATCTGCAAACTTTGTTAGCCAGAGTCCCTTAGTGTTGACCTGTACTTCAGAGAAGTAGATGCCAAACAAGAGCGGCCCCAGGACTGAACCCTGAGGTACTCCACTTGTCACTTGTCTGGAGCTGGATTTGGAGTCGGCTACTTTTACAGTGTGGGTTCTATCAGTAAGCCATTTAGCAACCCATTGGGTGACATAGGGATTAATGCCCAACTTAGTAAGTTTATCTATGATTCCAGAGTGGGGGATGGTGTCAAAGGCCTTGGCAAGGTCTAGATGTGTGGACCACCTTACCCTTGTCCATGGCTCTGGAGACTGATTCAAAGAAGTCAATCAGGTTCAGAAGACAAGATCGGCCCTTCACAAATCCAAACTGGGTGGGGTCCAGTGTTTGAAGGTTGCCAATGTCTTTGTTTATAAGTTCCATGATAATACGCTCCATGGCCTTGCAGATAAGGCTTGTCAGACTGATGGGACGGTAGTTTCCGGGATCCAAGGTGGATCCCCCCTTGTGGATTGGGATAACTGTAGCTCTGCGCCACTCAGTGGGCACGAAACCTGAGGTGAGGCTATGATTAAACATGACACTTAGGTGAGGTGCCAGTTCATATTGTAGTTCATGTAGTACACAGCCGGGATGTCATCTGGTCCCATGGATGCTGTATTCTTGGCTTTAGAGAGTGTGTTTTGTACCTGTGTGGCCGTTATTACTGGAATTTGGCAATCTTCGGTATTGAGATGGGCCATTTAGGGGTGAGAGGGGGGTGAAGTTGGCACTGAATCGATCTGCCAGGATATTGGCAATATCCTTTGGATCAGTATATTTAATGCCATTCTGTTTTAGCTCAGCGCAGATCTGAGCATTGCCATTTAGATTCTTGACATAGTTATAGAATGCTTTGTGGTTGTCTTTGGAATCTTTGGCAATTTTATTTTCGTAACTAGCTTTGGAGGATTTTATGAGGCATCTCAGTTTCTTACTGAGGCCAGAAAGGGAGTTTTTTGCATCCTGGGATTTTCCTCTTTTCTGCAAAAGTTTCTTCCTTTTGTTGTAAAGTTTGTTTATGGCAGGGGACCACCAGATTTTTTGGATGAGAGCATTTTGGTTCTATTTGGGATGGCACGATTCATGCATGAGTGGATGTGCTCGTACAGTGCCTTAGTGTAGGATTCAGCAGTTGAACTTTCAGTTCCCGTCTGCATGGGTGTTATGAAGTTTGTCACTTCTGACTTGAGTAGCATGAAGTTGGCTTTGGAGAAGTTTTTTATGGTGGTTTCTTTACTGGGGGTGGGGTGGGATGTGGATGTTAAGGGTGATTAGCTTATGGTCAGACCTGACTAACGAGGGGTGACCATAGGTATGGAGCATTGATTTCCCATGTTGGTAATGACTAGGTCTAGGATATTGGAGCCCTGGTGGGACTATGGATTAGCTGATCCAGGGCATTGGAATTTATGAATTCCAAGAACCGTTCTTGCAAAGGTGTTGGGGCATGAGTAGTTTTCCAGTTAATGGCAGGGTAGTTAAAATCACCCAGTATTAGGGTGTTTGGTTCTATCTTAATATTTTCCAGTATGTTTAGAAAGGTGTAGTGAGAATCTTGAGGTATGGTGGGGATCTGTAGCAAGCTACAATTTGGATTGCAGTCTTACCTAGTGTTAGTTGCACTTGGAGAATTTCAGACACATTGTGTTGGCCAACTAGCCTGGTGGTGTGAATATCCTTGGTGAATATTGACACTCCTCCACCTTTAGTGTTTCGGTCCTGGTTTGGTGGCCGAAAAGTGTAGTAAGAGTTGTAGCCTGGTATTGCAGGGGTGCTCTCTGGAGCCTTGAACCAGGTCTCAGTTACTGCACAGATATCGATGTTCTCCATTTTTAGGAGTGCCTCGAGAGAGTGCATTTTGAGGTTTAGACTTCTAGCATTGAGTAGCATTACCTTCAGATTTTGCATGCTTGTACCTGTTACGGTGGTGGTTTTGTCCTTTGAAGTTTGCCTAAAAAAGGCATTATAGGGTTGGCAAGAGCCTTAGCCAGTAACCTGAATCCCAGGGGCGACAGGTGCAGACCATCTCTGGCAAAGCATCGTGGTCTGTCAATCATGTCATCCCAGGCAGACAGATACTGGATCCCCTTTGAATGACACCATAAGCTTAGTCAATTGTTAAAGTCAATCATTTTATCCTTATATTGTGGTATCATTCTGGGCGAAGGCAGGATGCTACTCAGGGCTAGGGTCATTCCTGCCTGGGCCACATGATCCGAGAGCTCTTCCATGTCTCTTTTCATGTAGTCCAGGGAGGTACGTCTCAAGTCATTCACTCCAACATGGACAATGACAGAGTCATATTTGTACTTGTTGTGGAGTGACTTGAGTGAGGTAAACAACCATGCATCCCTTTTGTTCTTCTTTCTGTAGCTGAAGAGCTCAATTATAATAGAAGTCAGATCCAAAGTTGGTTGGATAGACTTACCAAGGGGGCTTGTGAGTATGCAAGCATTATTTCTGCGTATGAAATTGATATATATCATTAATAATAATACCCACATGTTAACCAAGTAGGAGCACTGAAGACACAGTCTCTTTCCAGGAGTGACCTAGAAGTAATCTCTGGTTAAGTGACTTGCTCACAATTACATTAAAGTTAGATGAGGGCTGATGAAATCAAACCTTGTAGCACAGGCACTACAGCTTGCAATCTTAACCTTTTCATGAACTGTCAGACCAACAGAGGGTAAACATTTTCAGCACAATCCATTTCAGGACCAGACTGCAAAATATTTTCTTAATGTAAAATTTAGCACCATTTCATATCTTATGCTACCAAATGCAGTAGATACTCAATCATCATTCTTATTAATAGAGCAATAACAGAATCTTGAGTCCCTAACTTGTGATAAATGGTGCATGTTATCCGCTTACATAAAGGAAGTAATTCCACTGACATTACAAATTTCTGTCCCATAGTCATCCTCTTTCTCCTGTCTAAAATCCTTGAAAGATACATACATCAACAATTTCTCCACTGTCTCTTGCAAAATAAGCTAATCATCAATATCCAACATGGATTTTGGCCAGACCACAACACCTCCACCACATTACTACCATTTATAGACACTGTCAATAAAGCTCACAACTCTAATAAAGTTGTATCTGCATATTTCTGGATCTATCAAATACTTTCACATGGTCTCTCACAGTAAACTTCTCAATCAAATTTCCATCCTGGATTATCATCTCCATCTATTCAAAGTTCTCTAGCTACCTTGCTAACAGGCAACAATCTGTAAAACAGCAAGGATCCATTTCTGCATACCTTCCCACTTCCTCAGGAGTCCCACAGAGATCTGACTTTGGCCCTCTATTATTCAATATTTTTATAAATAACCTGCATTCATCTTCTTGTGAGGGCACCTTGATTCAATATGCAGATGACTCTACCATCATCTGCTCATCAAACACCTTACGTCACCTCAAAGAAATTGCTCAGCAAACTGTTATCTATTGAAACTTGGCTTACAAGAGCACATATCCTACTAAACCCCCCAAAAACCAAACTCCTCCTCTTCACCTCAAAAACTCACACCCCTAACAAAGCATCTTTCAAAATCTTTTTGGTAAATGGCATTGGAATTGAATTAGCTCACTATTCTAGACTACTAGGAGTAATACTAGATGATAATCTTAAGTTTGATCACCACATACAAAGCAATATGAAGAAAAAACATAAAAAATTAGGCATGCTATTCAGAAACAAACATTATCTGAGCACACCCACAGAAATTACTCTAGCCAAAACCTAACTTCTGCCCTCCATACTCTACAGAGCACTGATTCTAACCAAATTTACAATCCTCCATAAAAAACCTGAAAGCTGCTACAACAAAATTGCCAAGTTTGCTACTAATTCATCCTTCTTTACCCATCACTGCAGAACTCTACATACCCTTAGTTGGCTAGAACTGCCCCTCCACCTCTCCTACATTTGACTTACAATAATACATAAAATCATACACAAACCATTAGCCTATCCAACTGTTGCCCCTTTAATCAACATATATTTCCCTTAAGGAGCTCTTAGATCAAAGAAAAACAACTTCTCACCATAAATTAAACAAATAAATCTCCTGCACAAAGCCTATACTCATACTCAATAGCAAAGAAATGGAACTTTCAAAGTGGGAATGTTCCTGTACCCCTATCACATAAACTCTTCAACACCATCTCCCATGCACTATATACCTAAACCTTCTACCACTGTGCTCTCTTATCTTTGCCTCTACTTCCTCTCCTATCCTGTACTTCATAAAACTTCCCCCCAACACACTCCCTTTATCCACTATATACCACCTTTTACCTCCCCCACCTCACCCTCTTCTCTCTGTCCTCTCCTCATATTTATAACTTCCAAAATAAAAAAAAGCTTGTTTTTTATCTGTACATAAATATTTTACTTACATGTTTTTTTCATCTGAAATGTCTGTACTTTTAATATGTTTAGACTACATGAATCTCACTTTTGTAAATCATTACCTAGGATTAGAAATGTTATGTCTTTTGTAACAACTTGTATATTATCTCTGTATTTTTCACTGTTCTGCTACTTTATTTACTTTTGTATAACTATTGTAAAATTGTCTATATTCTGTGGAGCTTTTCTCCCCGGGCTTCCACTGAAAACAGGCTCTTCCAGGCCCAGTGGACTAGCTTGGTCATCAAACTGTAATAAATAAATCAAATAAATAACTCCTTACCTCTAATCACCAGAACTATTTCTAACCTACCCACCTTTAAATGCTCCCTAAAAAAAATACTTTACAAAATCTTGGATCTGCTCCTGTGCCAGTCCTGGCTGAACTTACTATAGTTGTCTTACCCCCTTGAACCTAAATCATGCTTCACAAACCTCTCCAGTCTCCTACTACACTCCTTTATTTTGCTTTTCTCACTGCCTTTCCTTATCCACTTCATCTCTGCAGACCTTTCCTCTGCCTCTTTCTCTTTCCTCCCTACTCCTCAGCAAACTGAAGACCCCCTACCCTGCACTTGTCTTATGATCTCCTTCTTTCTATTCTTCTTCCTTCTATAAGCGTAATATGAACATCATCTCTCATACTAAGACATCACTCAAGTTCCCCCTCACTCTCGCTAATCATGTAATCTCTAATATCTCGTTAAATATCTTATTAGAATTGTCTCAGGTCTTATTTATCACATACTAATCTATGTAACAAATAATATGACTACTGAAGTTTTTTCCTCACATATTTTCTCCAGCTCATGTTATTGTTTGTCATTGCACTCTACTATAAAATGTGTGTTCTGTGTTTTTCTCATTACAACATTTTTTCACTGTTATGTTTTATAGTGTAACAACATGATACTTTGTGAATTAAAATGTCTGTACTTGATATTTTGCAGTGTAGCATGATACTTTGTGATTTAAAATATCTGTACTTAATTTTTAAAAGATTGTGTGAGGAATTCAATAAAGCCTACATGGACTATTTTTTCCATGTAGGCATGGTGGCACAATGCTTACACAAAAGTAAGCAGATGTGCAATCCAGTAAACAGAGCTTAGGGGTGTGCACTAGCGCACCAACATGGAAGTATCTGTGGCATGCAAATCACCTCATAAGCAGGTGAAGTGCATGCAAATGAGGGAGGTAGAGCGATCCGGCAAGCAGATAGGCAGTCCTGTAGACCCTGTGTTGGCAACCGTAATGTAGACAGAAAAACACCATGTACAGGATGTTAAACAGACAACAGGGGCTGTAAAAGTGAAGTTAGAAGGACAGACATAGTATAGCAGACACAGATAAGTGCAACACTTTCCACTGTGTGTCCAAAACCATATGGAAATTAATTTAAAATATATTTTTTTAATAATCAGGCAATGTTTGTGTGTCATGTAGCCGTGCCAGACATGCCGTTATGAAAAAAAAAATAAAAAGTGTGTCAAAATGTAATTTAGTCGTATGTGACAGCAATGCATGAAAGGACCTTATGTGGAGTATCTACAATGCTGGAATAGTACTGTTGTGAAGGAGGCAGAGCCAGGAACCATGCAGTATCCAGGGTATGTGCATGGATCTCTATGCAAATGAGGTGGTTACTGAATAGTACAAATGGGTATCCGTGTCCACAGATAACATCCACATAGGCACAAAACCATGTTGGTGTTCCCAGAAGAGGTAGCTGACATCAAAAGAGGGAGTGTCTGCAGACTTAAGCTCATTGGAGCTCAGCAGCACTGTCTGCTGGGCAGGGGCTGTGTGGACTGACTGCTAAGCTTTGTTTACCTTCAGGGCTAGTGTTTCCATGGGTTTCCACTTGCTTGCATGGTGCGCCTCTGTGCTGAGCATGCCCATCCATGGGGGTATGTCTAGTGACTGTTGAGCATTGTTTATCTTTGTGGCACGGGTTTGCACGGCACTCCACAGTGCTGAGTGAGGAAGGCTGTCAAAAAAAAACATTGGCTGAGAAAGCCAATGATATATTAATTACTGATGACCCCTATTTCACTTAAACTAGGTCCATCAAAACCCATTAATGATGTACTTGGCAGGTGGAATGCATCATAGGTAGCCAATCACACAGGCTGCACCTACAGCAGAGCACTATAAAGGTTGCATACACCCTACAATCGGATTTCACTGCCATACTCTGCACCAGTGGAGTACAAACTTGAGATTTCTAACTGAAGGAATACTAGGGGCTGCTGCAAGTCTGCGACATTTGTATGTGCCAGTTACTGAGGTCAGTGCTGCTGCTGCTGCTAACAGTAGGCCTAGACTGAGAAGGAGAAGAATGTTCAGACCCAGGGTAACCTTCCAGGAGCTACATGAGCTGAAGGTTGTAGAGTGCTACAGGGTGGACAGGGACATACTATAAGAACTCACTGTGCTTTGACACCCTCAACTCAGACCCAGGCCCAACAGAGGGGAACCCATCCCAGTAGAAACAAAGGTATGTGTAGCCCTTAAAACTGGGGACATGATGGGGGTCTCACAGGCATCAGCATCCAGGGTACTCCACCATTTTCTGGATGCCATGCTATCACATGCAAGTGAGCACATTTATTTTCCCCACACCCCTGAAGAAAAGGCCAGCAGTATGCGACTCTTCTACTGTGTAGCACACTACCCTGATGTACTGGGTGCCATAGATTTCACTCATGTACACATCAAGGTACCACCTAGTAGGAGGGTAGACTCTATGTCAAATGCAAGGGGTATCACACCATCAATTGTCAGGTCATGTGCAATGCCCAGGGCATTATCATGAATGTATGTGCTGGCAGCCCTGGCAGTTATCATGACTCCCATATCTGGCATGCATCACATCTGTACCAGATGTTTGCTATGGGGGATGTCCCATACGGCCATTTACTGGGGGATGCTGGCTATGCACTGGAACCGTGGATGATGGCACCCATCAGAAATACACACACACACCCACTGAAGAACGCCATTATGAGGCACACACACAAACTAGGAACATCATACAGCATGTGTTTGGGCTGATGAAGTCACAGTTCCAGTGCCTCAGTATATCTGGTGGACCCCTGCAGTACTCTCCAGCCACATATGCACAGATGTTCAGAGTGTATGCCATGCTACACAATATGATCCTGTGGATACAGCTGCAACAGGATCAACAAAGGGAAGGGATACACAGCTTCCCACCAGTGCCTACGTCCTCACAACCACATTCACAGGAGGACTTGGAGGAGGAACCCTTGAGGTTGTCCCTGTAGGCAGATATAGGCATGGCCAATATGCCCTGGCCTTGGCCAAGAGACAACACATAGCACATACACTGACAACCTAGGGCCCTAGGGATTGACACCTTACTCTGACTTGCATACATATAGTAAAAATGATGCCAGCCACCCCACACGACCTGTACCTAGCCATGTACTGGCTTTGTACTGTGTGCATCAGTCAGAGTCAGCCTCAAACTACAGATCTGTCATCTGCTGCATTTGTGAGGTAAGTCGCTCTCCTATACACCACTTGTAATGGGTACTAAAATATGGTAGCATATGTGCGGACCTGCTGCATGTATGCATGGGAAAATAGTGGGCTACTGGGCTACCTGCAGCTATCTAATAGCCACTTGGGAGAAAAGGTGCTCTGTCCAATAATATGTGCCCCATAATATTCACTAGGCCACATGGCTGGAAAATCCACTACAGTATTCAAGGGAGATGGCAAAAAGTGGGGTGACAGGACAGTCACATGACTGTCTATGCCAGCAGAGCATGGCCTGGTCATCCCCCACCCCCAACACATCAGTGTTCCAATACAACTGCTGTAACAGTAAGTCTGCAATGATATATCAGCCCAGTTCCAGGGCTGTGACAGAGAACCTGGCCACACGGTGTATTTCCATGTAATGCAGGGGTGACAGTGTATGCCTGTATGCTGTTGATAGTGTGAGGAATGAAACTCTCTGTCTGGTGGCTAGTGTGGCTCACTGAGCTGGAGACGTTATCATGGGTGAAGTTGTTGGTGGTTTGAAGCTTGCAGCCTTTACATCTTTTGCAAGTGAGGTACTTGTATGGTGGTATTCCCACAAACTGGCATATTCCTCAATCTGTTACTGCAAGAAAGCTAGACAAAGCCAGACAGAATTGGGGGACAAAGGGGCACAACTACAAACAGACATTACACATGCTCTGATGAACCTAGAAGGTGGCTAGTATTGCAAGAGGTAGCAACAGAACAGACTAGCTGCAGGATGTAAAGGCCATCACTTAAATGTGTCAGTAGTTACAACAATTCAGTGACTGCTTTTTACAGTATTTTACCAGAAAACCACAAATGTGTGTGTGTGTGTGTGTGTGTGTGTGTGTGTGTGTGTGTCTGTGTGTGTGTGTGTGTGTGTGTGTGTGTGTGTGTGTATATATATATATATATATATATATATATATATATATATATATATATATATATCTATAGAGAGAGAGAGAGATACAATGTGTGGGGATGTACGAATGTCCTCACATACCCTCTAAATGTTGCCGTTATCTGCACTTACACATCACAACAATCCAGACCAAGGCCACAACAGTACACAATCCACTTAGCCACAGAACCCTGTATCTATGGAATGTCACCCTGTAGATAGACACAATTGAGCAGATGGTGTAATGTACAATGGTTGCAGTGGATGCCTTGGACAACCCATATTGTCCCTGACCACATGTCTTCCTATCTAACTGCAACCAGCCACATATGGCCATACTGGTAACTGTACACACATAGCAGACCAATTAACAGGTATGTCACTCCTAGGGCACTAGATACAGTAACACTACCAAGCAATATCACTCTGCAGGCCTCACATACTGTCTAACACAAGGCTACTTTGCGTACCCCACAATTACTGTCCCTGCATGCATGTGTGATAAATACTGCAAGCTATAGTGTGTACTACTAGATAAGTAGGGGTTCTAATCTCACATAAACCAACTCTATGTGTTTGAATATATCCCCTTGCAGCACTAGAGACATGCCCAGATGACCTTTCTCTGTACAATGGTGGTTATGCATTTTAAGGCCCTGTGACTATTTGCTGGCCTTTACATTGGCTTCCTTTACAAGGCCTGCTGATGCCATCTACCTTAAGAGTGCTGGCTGACAGTCTAATATTAGATAAACTTTATGGTGCATGTGATAAGTACTGCTAGTTATAGTATGTAATACTAGGTAGGCAAGGGTTCTACTCTCACATCAGCCAAATCTATGTGTGTAAATATATCCCCTTGCAGCACTGCAGACATGTCCATATGATCTGTCGTTGTGCAATGGTTATGCATTTTATGATGCTGTGACTAGCTGCTGGCCCTAAATTGCCCCCTATAGAAATGCATAACTGATGCATGCCACCTGTCTGACCCAGACACTGGATATTTGTACATGTGTCAACTCCATCACCACACCTTGTTGATTTGTAGGTTAAGAAAACCCAGGGGGCATGTAGCAAGAGTAGCAGATCTTAACACAAACTATGAATGTATGAGCATGCTGACTGCCACCATTGTCCCTGATAGTCCTACACATATGCACCTAGGGAGCCATGTAGTTACACTGCCATACCTCGCTGTTGTCATATATCTGCTGTGCTGCCATGCCATTCTGTACTGCTGTACTGACACCATGTGTCCATGGTTTATGTCCTCACAACTCTGCAACAGAAATATACACAGGTCCTTGAAACACCTCTCATTCTGTAACACTCCAGCCAGTACAACATCATGCAACATAAGATATACAAAATTTGATGAGTAGTCATGCCACATGCCAACATACAGTACCTTTTGTGGGCCATAACAAGTGGCATGGCAAAACAATACAGCACTGCACAAGTACATGTCAAATAACAAAGTCACCCTGTGCATCAGACACATAATTGTATTTCCCTGCATCAATGGCATGGATGACAGGGATGTGGCACAGGTATCATCACATGCATAGGGTGTTGTGTGGGAGTGCTGGAGGCCTAGGCTGTGCCAAACAGTTGACAGCATGTGTGTGAGTCAGGAAGGGGTGTGGGTTAGATGGGCCATGAAGAGGTGCCGTGTGTGTCTGTAGGTGACCTGCATGCAACAGTGGTATTTGAGTATGTGCATGTACACAGTCAAGCCCAGAGCTAGCCCTACATGTGTGTATGTTGGACAGTTGTGGACATACATGGTAGAATGGATAGTCATTATCTCTGGTCATGAACATGGGAACTGGTTCTGCCAGGAGTAGCACTGGCACCACCATGCCCAAGTTGAGAAGCGGTGCTAGTACCTAACGGTGACTGCTGTCTGTGGGGGGTGTGTCCACCATGGGACCACCCAGGACCACGTGCCCATGACCTGCTACATCATGGTGTGGACAGCACACTTCCCTCTGTAGTGCTGGAGGTACTGCCACTATGGCAGTGTGACTGTGCATAGCCACGTGGACTCTCAGCAGATGGTGTTGCTGACCTACGTCCATGTGTCCAATGCCCAACTCCAACCAGATGTTCCAGCACAGACAATGTGTGGTCTAAGATAGACATTGTCTCAGCCCACTGTCTGTCCAATGCATCAGTGAATGATCCAGGGTGTCCCCAATGCAGTGGAAGCAGTCACGGATGTCAGACTGCGCTGCATCCATAACCCTAAGCTTATGTTTGGCACTGCATTCATAACATTTCTGTGCCTTCATGATAGCCCGAAACATATGTCGAGTGACTTTTGATGTGAAACCAGCAACAGGTGGTGGATGGCAGCAGGCCTCCTGCAAGCACCCCTGTCAGTCCACCTGTGTGGGACCTCGTTAGCTCTTTGGCTATGACCAGTGTCTACACTCACTGGAGCCTTAGTTGCCACACTTCCCTGTTTAATGTCTCCACCCTCTGACTGTCCAATATCTGTGGCCTGTGGGGACTTTCCTTTCAGAACCTGTGGTCACTACATCCAGTCCTGACCCCAACACTACAGGAGATCTGCCCCAAGGCCAACTCCCAAATGTTTTCATTGAGAACTTTGTCATTATTCAATATAAGCAAGTTTAACATGGAGAACCTTGCTATGCATTAACTTTCACTAAGTCATATGCCTGTCTTATGCTGGAAAGTGACTATGATATTCCCCCAAAGGAGTAAACCTTGCACTCTAAGGACCACTTACTAAGTTGACCACTGTCCTTTCTCTTGATCAATAGATTAGAGTGTATATGCTTGTTAATCTCCCTAGCTTCCTGATTTCTGCATTAAGTAAATAAAAGAAAACTTATTCTACTTTATGACTCCTTATTAATCGATTTACAGTAGGTATAAACCCATTGCAATCTGTAATAATTGATCTGAGAGTGGGAAGCCTGATATGTTTAGCATTATTATGCTTGCCTTTGCTTTGCTGCCCTATCACACCCCTAATTCCCACCCACTTCCTCTTACTCTACCATTATACTTCCCATAAGCACATTTCACCTGTGATACCCATACTTTAATCTTCCCCTAACAATTTTACTATTATCATGCAAAAACTCATGTTTGTATTTTCCTGTTTCCCAACTTCCATCTAACATTTAGCATCATTCCCAACATTTGCCACCTCCCATACTGCTGTGCACTATGCATACTCAGATCCCTCCCCAACAGCACCTATCTATTTTTCTATATTTCCTCAAATAAACTCTCAGCACTTCCTATCATGACTAGATCTTCATACTCTATCCATTCAAACCCCTCCACATCTCACAGTTCATAAATATAAGAGAAGATACCAGGACAACCTAACTCTCTTCCTTCATAGAAAATATTTCCTTCCTGCCTTTCTTCTACCAACTTTCAGACTGCACCACTACTAAATATCCTACAGCCCTACAACATCTTGCTTCCTTCTTAATTCCTGCATCCTCACTACCTGCCATCAATAAAATACAGATACCTTTACTTAATCATGGTACTGTTCAGCTTATCCTCTATTCATCTCCCCCTACTGAGTCATCGCTCATCCTACCATGACTCAATAATAACTCTCAACATCTCTCCAACTCTGTACCAACCACCTAGCCATACTTCCATCCTAAACTCACCATATATTGCACCAAACCTATAACACCCTTAACCTTTATTCCAAATATAGACTGATTAACTCCATTTCAACTGAAATCAAAATAAAATTGAGTGGAAAATGTTGTCCCAAAAAGGATCAATAATATCACAATATACTAAAATCCTTCTAGGAGGAGAGAGTCCCCCTAATCCTGTTCTCACCTCTTACAACCAACATGATAACAATTCTCTTCCACACACTACTGTATCCCCACAATGATCAACCACAATAATAGTGTGCATATGCTACTGCATGTGATATAAACAAATTCCAGCTTTTGTCTGACTTTAGGAACTTGCATGTTCAGAGCAACAACTTTACTGTACTTACTTTAGTATTTATTTGTATATTGTTTGTGCGATACGAGTATTCAGCAATCTGATGAAGTAAGAAAGGAGGAAGTTCACAACAAATAAAGAAGAAGAAACTGATAAGGTTCTGTAAAGAGAATACATACTAAAAAAGACACTGCTTTCTTTGTAACACACAAATTACAGGGAATGATACAATTTTATTTTCTGTCAGAAAACCTTTGGTCTACAGAAAAAGGTAGCTTGTTTCCAAAAGAGAAGGTAGAAAAAAGAGGGAAGGGGCAGGTGAAAACTGAACATGGAAGGACTGAAGAACATTACTGGAAGAAAAAAGAGAGAGACAGTTGTTGTCAACATGGTTCAAGATGTGGATGTACAAAGCCAGTTGAATGAGAATTGTATGCTTGAAAATGTAATACCCAATGAAAGCAGTAGGATAAGCAAGTGGTGATGAATATCATTCCTTTGTAACAATAGATAGAGCAGATATTACTGAATTAGAAGTTGAATATTCTTTAGATCTAGTTAGAAAAGATATTCTTATATTTGGAAATTTAATTATTAGAGGAACTGATACTTATAGTTGCAGAGAAGATAATGGACATCAAAGAGTGCATGCTTGACAGGAGCAAAAACAGAGGATGTGATACAAGTCTTAGAATGCTTAATGTAAGGATATGGATCTGTATTTATTTATGTTGGTACAAATGATCTCATCCACAAGGACTCTCTGACTGTCACTAAGGAACTTACAGCCCTCTTAAATAGCATAGCTTGTACTGGTTTTAGGATATATTTTTCACAAATCACATATAAAAAGGAGAGTTAGGTCACCATGAATGAAAAGATTTTTGGGGGAAATATCTAATTGAAAAAATGTCGCATTTTAAAAAATGGAAATGTGTAGAGCATCCAAGCCTAATTTTGGGCACACATGTTCAGATAGGATGGTGTACATTTGTCAATATCAAGGAACAGAATTTTTGCATTAGATATTTTGCAGTATTTGACAAGTACTAGATGGGATTTTTGCCAGGTCGAAAATTTAACAGTTCACAGATAGCAAAATTTGATGCATCTTTGATGTTTGCTAATGCTAGAAACATTAAAACTGGGCGGCACAGTGGTGCAGCGCTTAATGCTATCGCCTCACAGAAAGAGGTTCTCCGGTTCGATTCTCAGCTGGGGTGCCTTGTGTGTGGAGTTTGCATGTTCTCCCTGTGTTTGCGTGGGTTTCTTTGGGGTACTCCGGTTTCCTCCCACATTCTAAAGACATGCTTCTGGAGCATTTCTCCCCGGGCCTCCGCTGAAAACAGGATCTGTGGAACCTAGTCGGACTTTCCCGTTCAATAAATTAAAAATTTAAAAGTTTTTTAATAGAAAATATACTACATTCCCACAAGATTGATGTTATTATTTGTGAAGCATGGTTAAAGAACAATGACTGGAAACCAGTTCTGTCAGGTTATAAATGTTTTTACTGTAACATACATTCTAACAAGAAATCAGGTGGAGGGGGTGTGATAGGGATTAAAGATAGTTATGAGACCTATGATTATTACATGCTCAGTGATAACACCCATACAACAGATTGTGTAACTGTGACAATAAAGACAACTCTGGAATATATAAGAATTGTTAAAGTGTATAGACCACCAAAGTCAAATGCTGATGACCTAGAGGAATTCATACATTTCTTGGATGAAACACAGGAGCAAAGAATAATAGTGGCTGGGGACTTAAACTTACCAGAAACAGACTGGGAGGATATTGATTCAACATTAGTAAGGAAACTATTCACAACATATGCTCAGGAACAACAGTTGCTTCAGATTGTAAAAAAACTATCAGGGAAAAGAAAATACTAGGCAGTGTTTGTGTTCCTAAAGTAATTACTGTAACTTCATGAGACATTTTATTACCATTGATGTGCACTGATCATGGGGTTATAAAGGTTAATTTGTTGCTAGATAATTCTGCTAAACTGAAATCTAAGCCAATGCACTGAAGGTTAATTACAGATTATATGGAAGCAAAACAGTCACTATGTAAAAATAATTGGAGTGAGGTGTTCAGTGGAAAAATTGTAGAAGGAATGTGAAAAGTACTGAAAGAAAAATTGAATGCAAAATAATTTAAAAAAATGCTTAACGTCAGGATCTAGGCATGCATTGTCAGCGGATATATTTCCATAAGAACAAGATAACTGATTAAAGTGTGAGGCAAAAAGTGTAAGAAATGGAAAAATGTTGAACTACAACTTTGAAAAATGAAATAAGCTAGACAAACAAATTAAGCATAGTGTGAGAGAAGATCAAGAAGAATTTTGAAATAAATTGATATAAAGATATTGAGCATAACAGGAAACCATTTTATAGATACATAAGATGTGGAAGGAGTAAAGACATGCTCATTGATTAACTATGTGTAGATTCTAAAATTTATTCTCAGGCACAACAGATTATAGGTATAGTTACAAAATCTTATGCAAAACAGTTTGGCTTCACAAGGGGGTGATAAATTGTTTTAGTGATATCCAGGTAATCTCTAGGGTTGCCACCTTTCATTGTGGCTAAACCAGAATAAGGCCACACCCCACACATCACCATTAACCCTGCCCACTCACCCCCTCTCTCGCCCAACATCCCGCCCATTTTGTGACATCACTGTGACATCACGTGGCAGGAACACTCTCTTTTTCCATTCCTGCTGCCTGCTTTCGGCTGATTTACAAACTCCGATAGTCTGTTTCCTTTTTTGAAACAGAATACCAAAGTTTGTACAGTGTTTTCCGAACTACCGGAGAATCAATTTGATTTCCGGATAGTCCAGAAAAAAAAAACGGAGGGGTGGCAACCCTAGTAATCTCAGACACTGGAATCAAAACAGATTATACCAAAAAAGAGCTATGCAAACTGGATCCAAATAAAGCACTGGTTGGAAATGGAATTAGTAATAATGACCTGAGAACACTTCAGCAAGAATTTATATCTGTTGTTTACCAGGTCATATAAATATGGGGAGATTCCTGAAGATTGGAGACATGCGCTTATTAAACCTGTCTTTAAGGGAAAGGAGAGTAGGACAAATGCAGAGTCATATAGACCCTTAAGTCTACTTTCATGTTGTGGAAAAATAATGGAGAAGGTAATATTGGATAAGCTGTTGTCAGAGCAGGAAAGGCTGGGACTTGAATAGATCTATTACCACCTTTAACATGATGTTCTATAATAATATAGTAGTAGCTATAAATGAACATTTGTCCTGTGATGTAATTTATATATATTTAATTTCAGCATTTGACAGGGTCACAAACAAAACACTGATCAATAAATTAGAACAACTAGGTATTGATTTACTCTTGATAAGATGGATAGCTGCATGGCTTACAAACAAGACAAGGCAAGTATCATGCAGCAATTGGCCATGTGAAATTCTTGGCTATAGTCAGGGTGTTCCACAGGGCTCTGCCCTAGGTCCTTCTTGTTTAGATTGTATCTTTTAGACCTTTTTCATCTGACATGTTCTACAGTCTGCACAGAGATTATCTGAATCGGGTTAGCTGATTATATGTCTTACAGATAGGGCATGTCTTCAAAGGAACTTGACTAAATTGACCATTTGGGTACAGGAGAATAATTTGCTGATAAATACATCAAAAACTAAACATATGAGACTTGGGAGACATAAAAGGAAAGGTGACTATTTAGGGTCTATATTAGTTCATCAAAGCTTACTTACCTCGAAAAGCTATTCATCGAACCAGCATCATTGAACGGCCATTCATCGAATGCTCATATCAGCAAATGTTTTCCCAGGTAAGTAAACTAGTTGGCCAATATACAAACATTTTCCCTTTATCCACTGTAGTGTGATTTCAGAGTTGGTATATATAAGTAGGGGCAGTGTGGGGGTGTAGCCCCCCCCCCACACTTTGTTGGGTTTAATTTAATGTGTTTGTGTTTTGGATGGTGTTCTTTCCAGCTAGTTTACTTACCTGGGAAAGACGTTTGTTGATTTGAATGTTCGATGAGCAGCCATTAGATGATGTCAGTTCAATAAACAGCTGTTCGAGGTAACTAAACTTCAATGAACTATTATAAACATGAATACTTAATACAGCACACAGTGATTGAAACTGTAGATTTATTTAAAGACCTGGGTAGATGGGTAGATCCAGCTTTTAATTTTTCTAATCATATCAACCAATTGGTTAATGATACTTATAGAACTATAGGTTGTATAAAAAGATGTATAAAGTCTAGGAAATCAGAAATGATGAAGTCATAGTTTGTTAATTACATTAGACCCAACTTTAGTATGGAATAAAAATATGGAAACCTTATAAAAAACAAGCACAAGCATGAGTAAATTGGAAACGGTACAGCGGAAATATACCAAGGGCATCCATGGATGTAAAAATTAAAGTTATTATGAAAGACTAAAATATCTGAACTTGTGCAGTGACTCTTGTAGATATTTAAGAGGAGATCTTATTCATGCGTATAGGGAATTTAGCAACTACCTCTCGCAATGTTTGGGGTTATCAAGAAAAAGCAGAGAATCATCAAACAACCTAACTAGAAGATACTATAGGAATGAGAAGTGTACTAATTGATTCTCTGAGACAGCAGCTGATGCATGGAACAGGCTACCAAATTACATTAAAGCAACCACTAGTTTAGACATTTTTTAAGAACAGCTTGGAAACTTATTATGGGAACAATTTTTCTGGTATATCGGCAAGCTAGAAGAGCATTAATGCCTGTGCTTGAAATATTTGTATGTATGTATGTATGTATGTATGTATGTAACCCCCAACCTCAGTAATCTAACTACTAAACTATATGTTTGGATTACCCAACACAAACCTGATATTCTTGCTATAACTGAAACTTGGCTCAACCCGGCATAAACAATACTGAAATTATACCCCCCATCTGAAATATCATTCGTCACGCCCATATAAAGAGTAATTGTGGTAGTATTGCTTTAATATTTTCCAACAGCTACCACAGTTTCCCCTAAAACAAAAGAATATCAAAGTTTAATTCAGTAGAGCTTCCTATTACTTTCTTAAAAAAAATATATAAAATATATATAAAAAATAAGTATTTTCCTTTACAGCCCCCTTGGCGATAACACAGCCACACTGGAAGATATCCTATATTGGATAGCCATACTACTTCTACAAGATAAAATGCTGCTAGATGATGTCAATATCAATTGGGTGGAGATAATCTCTAATTCCCCTACATCTAGCATGAACTTATATGGTTTCACATAAAAATTAATAGCCTCATACATTATAGCAAGACATCAAATTCATTATTAGACTGGATCCTAGTATCAGACCCTAGCAAATTCACCATCACAGGTACAATGTTAGACTCTCTCAGCGACATCCTCCTGTCTGTAGAGCCAGACATCTTACACATCCACTTAAACAGAATGTTAATAAAACAACACACAACCTGTTCAAGTTTAACCCAGAAATACTCATTACTGCCCTAGCATCTACTAACTGGAACATCCTAAAAATCTTCCCCTTATATTTATTTTATTTATTTTATTTTTATTTTACATTTGTTGGCCGGGCTAGTCTAACTGATATATGTCCATTTTCAGTAGAGGGCCGGGGAGAAAAGCTCCAAGATACATACAAAAAAGAAGCGGAGATAAGTTCCAAGACAGATATATTAAAACAATATAAAATGTTGCAACAGTCAAACTTAACATCTGTTGGTAATATAAAGTACAGAGCTCATAGTAAGCATAACTCAAGTAGTACATGGTAAATATATAAAAAGATTCTACTATTTACATATATACATATATTTTAGTTGTCATGACATAGTATTTGGTTTCTTAAGGGTAAGTCTGTACAGGTGAGGAGACTGCATTAGTGTGAGGGAGGAAGTTAGTCAGAGTTAGTACAGGGGCATAACCAGTGGGTATGGAGGAAAAGTTTTAGCTTTTGTTTAAACAGTGTTAATGAAGCCAGATAAATTAGTTCAGTGGGTAAAAGATTCCAGTGCTTTCCAACAGCATGAGGGAAGAGGGAGTCTCCTGCCAAGTTGTTGGTTTTGCAAATATTGATAAGTATTTTGTTTGAGGAGCATAAATTCTTAAGATTGTTGTAAGGGTAATAATGCTAGTGAGTACTGGAGTGTTGGTGGGTTGGTACAGGGTTTTATGGGCTATAGTAAGCTGGTGAAAAAGAATTTGGTTTGGAAGTTCAAGCCATCCCAGTTGCTTTAGATTAAGACAGTGATGTGTTCTAAAAAGAGAAGCAGTTGCAAATCTGGCAATATTATTGTAGGAGGCTGCCAGTTTATTTAGGTTGTTCTTAGAAAGTTTAGTATAGATAGGAGAAGCAAATAGTAGAGTGGAGATTAAGTGAGTTCTGGCTATAGTGGTCATGGCCACTGGAGTAAGAAAGGGTTTGATTCTATAGAGGGATCCTAATTTTTTGTTGATTGTTTTAACTGTGCTGTTTATATGAATATCGAAGTTAAGGTTGCTATCTATTGTTATACCTAGAAGTTTGGTGGTAGGTTCAGGAGATATGAAAGTGCCATTATTAGATGTGAGAGAGAAATTTATTAGGGTGGACTTTCGGGTTGGTGTGAACAGTAAAAGTTTAGTTTTTTGGGATTTAGGAGGAGGCAGCAGTTTAAAAACCATTGTTCTACAGTATTGAATGCATTTTGGGTAAGGGACTTTTGTTCAGTTGGAGAAGTGGCTGAACAGATTATTGTAGAGTCGTCTGCATATTGAATGCAGGTGGTTTGAGGAACTGAAGAGTGAAGGTCATTGATAAAGAATGAAAATAGGAGTGGGCCTAATATAGACCCCTGAGGAACACCAAGAGAAATGGGAAGGAGGTTAGATAGTTTATTGTCCTATAGCACAGCTTGCTGTCTATTGTCTAAGTAAGATTTGAACCAATTTATCACTAGGGAATCAAGTGAAAAGGATTTCAGTATATTTATGAAGAGCTGGTGAGTGACTATATCAAAAGCTTTGGATAAATCAATAAAGACTGCAGAGGAAAGAGTATTGTTGTTCTGGTTTTGTTAATGCAGTCTGTGAAGGATAGGAGGGCAGTGGTGGTGCTATGGAATGGTCTGAATCCATGTTGACAGTTGGCAAGTAAGTTATTTTGAGAAGATGGTTAAGTAGTTGCTTATGGATACATTTCTCCATTATTTTTGTTAGGGGAGATAGTAGGGCTATAGGACGGTAGTTAGAAAAGTCATAGGAGTTCCTGCCTTTATGTAATGGGATGATATAAGAAATTTTCCAGATAGGTGGGATGGTACCTTCATTTATGGTACGGTTAATAAGAATAGAGATGGGATAGGCTAATGCTTTAGCCCCTTTTTGCAGGTATTCTGCTGGAAGTTGGTCGGCTGAGGGGGTGGTAGGTTTTAGTTTTTGGAGAAAGGAGCAGACAAATGAAATAGAGACTGGTTGTAACTGAAAAGGTGGAGGTGGGTTTGTCATGGTTGTAGGCAGATTTGAGGTATCTGGAGAAAGTTGACTAGCAAGAGTTTGGATGGCTTGTGTGACGAAAGAGTTAAAGGCATTAGCAGTATAAGTGGGATTCTCATGGCTAGTGCCTTGTGGGTTAGGTGCGCTGCATTGTCCTGGGTATAGTAGTTTGTTGATGCTATTCCAAAACTTTTGTGTTTTTTCTTTTTTTTTTGTTAAGTTTGCTGTATTTGGTAATAATAGTCTTTTGTCTATGATACTGTAAATTAATTCAGTACAACTTTCCTAAATATTTTAAGCAGCCTTGTACCTTCTAGAAGGAAGAGGCTGAAAACAAGTAATGCAATTTGGCTGTCCAAAAGCAGCAGAATGCTAATGCAAGATAGAGAAGTATGGAAAGAATGGTAGAAATATAAAACACTGCAATATCATCAAAACTTCAGAATGCTCTACCACTGTACTAAAAAGCAAACAAATTAAAACAAAAACTATATTATAACAACTTTCAGAGCAATAGTAAACATAATCCTAAAAAAAATCTAGTCAGCCATTAAAGAAATCTTACATCCTGGTCAAAAATATAACCCCAACCCCTCTCCCAGTAACTCACCACTCAAAACTGCAATAGAATTCAACTCTTATTTCATAGATGGTATATATTCCCTAACCAAGAATTCCATAACATCCCATTCCAGCCCAACACAATATCCATGTATCACCACATCCACTTTTCCCTTCATACCTGTGTTCACATCCTGTATCAAACTACTGTTAAACAAACTTAAAATGTGCTCTTCTTCAGCTGATGACTTTAAAAGTGAGTATCTTAAAATAGCAGCAGATAGCATTACCTATTCTGTCTCAGTCCTTATAAATAGGTCAATCCAGGAATCCTATATCCCACTCTCTGGACAAAAATCACAAAGTATTCCTTTCAAAAAGGAGGAAATTCAACAGACATTACTAACTTTAGACCTAAAGCAATCTTATTCCCACCTCTCCAAAAATATTTGAAAAATGTATTCAAAAACAATTGCTAAACCATCGCCTGCAGGAAGAACTCCTATCCCACACACAGCACAGCCTTCATACCTCCCACAGTGCTAACACTGCACTTGTAACCTTATAGATACTGTCAATAAATCTAATGATAATGGCAAATTAGCCTCCTCGTTATTCCTGGACTTGTCTAAATTCTTCACCACAGTTTGTCACAACAAACTTCCACTTCAAATGACATCACTAGGTCTATCACATACACTCTTCTATGATTCAAAATGTACTTATCCAATAGGCATCAGTCAGTAAAATGGCACTCCACCCTCTCTCTATACCTCCCAGTCACCACCAATGTACCACAAGTCTCTATCCTTGGTTCACTCCTCTTTAACATTCTCACTAACACTCTCCGCATATCCACACAACAGGCCTCCTTAATGTAATATGCAGATGACGCCACACTCTCATGCGCATCTGACAACTGGCACATCTCCAAAAAATCAATTAGGAAGCTTTAACAGCCACTGAAACATGGCTTTGTAATGCACAACTCCTGCTGAAACCTGAAAAAACAAACTATTTTTCCCCAAATCCCTGTATTGTCAACCCCCCCCAAATTTACAGTTCTCTTTCTTAATAATACAACTACTGGAGTCACCACTAAAGGCAAATTCTTAGGGTAACAGTCGATAACAATCTTAAATTTGACTTGCATATACAAAGTTACATAGACTCACTAAAAACTAATGATGCTTTACAGAAACAAAAACTTTCCCACCGACACAACTAAAGCTATACCTGTCACTACTTATCTCTTTCCCTCTCTGCTTTATGGTGCTCCCATCCTTACTACCTTTCAGGCATCATAAATATTAAAACTTGAACAATGCTTTAACAAAGTGGCTAAATTTGCAGGGAATACCCCTTTCAAAACCCAACATAGTACAGCAGTAAGAGCCTAAATTGGTTAGAACTACCCCATCAACTAACATAACAAAGCTTTTTGCCAACTACAAAATTATCCAGCATCCATCTGCATGTCCAGCACTAAATACCATTCTACACAACTATGTTCCCAATCAGTTAACATGATCCAATGACCAAAAACTCTGCTGTGCCCACAAACCTTTTAAATCTACTGGCATGCTCTGTACTCATACCATGTTAATAAAGCTTAGAACTTCTTACCTGTATCCACCAGGTCAATACCCTGTCTCTATTCTTTTTAAAACCATTCTGAAAGACTTCCTAGCCAAAATCTGTCTGTCTTCTAGCTCATCCCCAGGATGAGCTATATCCTTAAATTTGAACAAGTACATGCTCATATCTTATACCTCCTTACTCTCCTTTCTTCATTCAATTCTTTACTTCAATTAATTTCTCTCTCCTGACTCTTTTTCTAAATATGCCGCAACCCTGTTTCTTTTCTCACTTCATTTTGCAAATCTTGTTTGTATTATACTAACTTACTTATTTATTTTATTTATTTATTTAGTTGCATTTGTTTACCAGGATGGTCCACTGGGACGAAGTGAGAGCATTTTCAGTGGAGGTCTGTTGAGAAAAGCTCTACATCAACAAGTACATACAATAGAAGAGACACAGTCACAGCTGATTAAACATAGGTAAAAAAAAATCAGCATTAACAGCTACATTAATTACATTACAATATAGGAGATACAGTTGAAAACACATACAGGAATTCACAGTTAGCTATACTAAGAAAACATATCAATAACTTAGCTTCTAAAAATTTAGTAAGGATATTAACAAGTTGTAAAGGTATGTTTTGCAAGATGTAGCATGAAAATAAAGCATAAGAGTATGGGCAGGATTCACAAAGCCTCCATGTAAGAGTTACAAGTCTTACACGGAGGCTGCAGTTAAATGGTGTGACGTCAGCATGCCATGCATATACATGATGGCATGCTGACTCACACCCAAGGCTAAAACTGTCCGTGTAAGAAAGTAGGGGGCATGTCCGCAGGGCGAGTCCTGCAAATGGACACGCCCCCAGAAGAGTAACAGTCCCGAAAGTAAAACCCACGAGAGAGTCCGCGTAAATGTCAACAAACACAACACAACACATGCCCCCACAGACTATAAACATAAAATGTAAAAATGAAGATGTTATATTTTTTTTTATAAGTTTTAAAGATGTTTACTTGTAATTGCGCTCATTTGCGCAGGCGTGCCCGTCGCTTAGCCACAGTTAGCAGTCAGTGGAAAAGCATATAAGATCTAAATATGCAAAGTAAGCCAAGAAGCAATAGTGTAGCAGTAGAGACATCGGCTGAAGAGGAGGCAGTCACGGTTCGAGCCCCCACAACATCAATTTTTATTTCTAGTAAAATAAGCACGAAACAATTCCCTGACATATATGTACACATATAAAATTATATTTTATGTAAAATGTAATGAAATGGGCCATGTATTTTGAAGAAATGTGAGATAATAAAAAAAAAAAAAAAATGTCAGAAGTGCCTATAGCTGAGCTACGCTCTAACAAGCTGAGTATATCTGCCGGTAGGTGAGCAGTGGTTTAACAGGTGTAAAATGAGTGCCCGGGGTTGAGCAGTGTTGCAACATGCTGAAACTGTGTGCCCGTAGCTGAGCTGAGTGTAATATGCGTGCTGACAGCCAAATGACGCATAAACCAGCGTAACCCGTTTGCGTGGAGCTACGCACCGCGCCAAGATAACAGACGGGCAACGTTGAGCAAGCTGTATCAAAACTGCCTTTACACAGACGCACCTCCTAGCCTGTTAGACAGTCATAAAATAAAAAAAGCAATGGCCAGGCTCGAACTCAGGATACCATGCACCATAGTCAAAATACTGAACCACTAAGCCATGACAGTTGCTCTTAGAAATGCAGTATTAGCCTATATATAGGAATGAATGGAAAGAGAAGCATGACAAAGCAGGTTTTGTGAAGCTGATACATTTCCAAAATGGCCAATCACAGATAAGTGTGGGAAAAATGGCAAATATAAGCCCCATAGGCAGGAATACACAGCATAACTGATTGTGGAATTGATTTGCAGTCAGGATGGCAGGTGTAGGAGAGGGTAGTTGCTTCCGAGCACAGAGGTGGGGTGTTGAGGAGTCCAAATATATGGTTTGGCTCCTCATCCATGATTATGAGGACAACTCATGCAGGGCCAGGTCCTGTGGGGAGCATACAAGGCTAAGGCGTGGGACCGGTTGACACATGATCTCACCAGTACCACAGAAATACCAAGGACTGGTGAACAGGTCCGTCACCACCATGCGGACTTGAAGAGATGAAAGCAGGACCAACTGAACCGTTGGATCCAGGAGGCCTGGTAAATGCCCAATGCCCCACTACTGAGTAAGTTACATGTAATTATTTATGTAAAAAATTAACCTAGCTGATATTATGGAGATGGGAGGGTGGCCTAATGGTTAAGGTGTTTGCCTTACAAACACAAGATGCAGGGTTTGAGTCTCACAAGGGATAATTGGCTAAGCTTAAAATGGCTTGCAAGGGCAGTTAGTTTAGTACTAATCTGTGAACCTAGTATTACTTCTTTTATATTACAGCTGCAGGTGTCCGTTCCATGAATCGCCAAGCCTATGCCGATAGGCTTGTGCAGTTGCGCCACCAGGCAGGTTAGTAATTCTCTCCCTGTAATTGTTAAAAAATATAAGTATCACAGCTTGCAAAAGAGTGCAGTGTAGTCACTTATTAATAAAAAAGTTCAAGTAACAGTGTAAGAGAGATTCTGCTAGTACTGTGTGATTACATAAGTGTGATGCAGCCTGTAATCCAAAAATAAAAATGAAACAAGTCTGAAATAAAGATGTTCCACCTGTAATGTAATAGTACATAACCTGCAGCAGGCTGTAAATTACAGCTACACAAGCTGAGTACAACACATGTGTGAAATATATCCCCGTTTAAAATCTGAAACATGATACAAGTGAGACTGTTGGAAAGGATTGTTGTAACCAAGTAAAACATGTCAATAAAGCCTAGAATTAAGTACCATCCTGAATTGTAAAAATAAAACAAGTGAGAGTGTGAGAAAGAGGTATGAATCCACCAATAAAGTTGTAATAACTCCTGAATAAAGTATACTGCAGTCAGTACAGAATGAAATGAACGTGACAGGCACAACCAAAGAGTGAAATGTGTGCAATAAAGTACTGAAGCTGGAATGTCTGTCCCACAATTTGGATATGTTGCTGTACCTTTGCAGTATGCAGATAGTATGGTTGTATGAAATACCAAACACCCACAGTTGCCATATAAATCAAATGTAGCAGGATGCTGTAGCTGAACAGAGCCATATATGAATGTGTATGAATAAAAATGCAATGTATATTAATGTAGCAGTAACATTCCCATCACCAACATGCCTAAGTTTACACATAGGAAACTGTAGTCAGACCTGTAGGGTGTATATATCTGCAGCTAGTAGAAATGTACAGCATATGTATAGGTATTTGAAGTTGTTAATGAAATATTTCTTCACCCTACCCTATAACCACAAATAATCCATTCCACATGAAATGGGTATGTGTATTCACAATTAATTCCCCTGGACATTTGTCCTGTTGGTTCATACATATTTGCATGTATGTTGATGCATGTGCCCTGTTCATACATCCAAACCTGATGGCCTGTTGCCGTCAATCAACCCTGCATGCTGTTGGATTGTGTACTGTTGTTCAAATTATGCATGTGTTATGCTTGCTGTTCAATGTCTTGAATTTATGGGTGTTTGGTTAATGGGAATACTAATGCATACTGTTACAACTAATTGTGAATGGTATTGTTTGTTACTAACCCAAACTGTCATAAAATAATGCAAAACATAGGATGACAGGGAAGGCGGGTTCCAGCAGACCCACCTCTCCCACCTCAGCTGGCGAGTGCACCTGGCACTAGTGCCCAGGCCAGACCCTCCTCCGGTGGCCCTGTGCCACCTTTGGGTGGAAGTGCTGCAGGGGATGGGGCTCATCCCCCCTCTGCAAGCGTGGCTGGAGGAGACCATCCACTCACCTTCCGTAGTGTCCGGACTGTGGTGCGTAAGGAGATCAGGCATTCTGTGCTTGAGCCCCTATGCCAGCTTGAGGCACGGGTGGCACAACTCACGGGCATGCCTGCTGCCCATCCTACACAGCCCCCAGCACAGCCCCGTCCTGGGCAGTGAAGGCACAGTGGCAACTGCCCATGGGTGGGGATCTCAGTTCCACTGTTGCCATCTGTGGGCTCATGGGCTCGAGATATCCAAACATCCATCCACGTCAATTGTGTTTCCCCCCCACGTGTCATACACCACCCCTGTATGCATCTTGTTTGTCTTGTCTGTTAACCTCCCCAACTATACCTACTTCTTGTACCTGACATTCCACTCTCACCTGAAAAAAAAAAGAAAGGGCACTCTGTTCCTGCAAAAAAATTACGCCCCATACATAGCTGCCCATTTCGCAGACATGTCTGCTGGACATGTAAACCGGCAATTACAATTGGCTTTACAACAAATATTGTTGTCCTCACCCCTCTCTCAGGGGTGGAAGGTATTAAATTTCACACCAAATTACACACATATGCACAGCTGTTGCTGATAAAGAAATGGGCAGCTATGGGCCTATCCTACATCCTTCCTGCAAATCCCGAACTTGTTTTCTTACTGTCCTAGCCTCTTTGTGCCCCCATTTTCACCACTTTCTTATCTCCCCATTTTCTTTCTTTCAAAGAAATTAGCGCAGGTGTGCGCGAGAGTAAGCACTTTTAAGCAGTTGTAAGCGGATGTGCGCTTGTGTGTGCTTAGCTAAGTGTGTGTGCGCGAAGCCAAGCGACAGTGAGCATGCGTGAGCTCCGCTCAAACCAGTGCTAACCCGCTTACAACTGCTTAAAAGTGCCTTAGTCACTCTGAATGACAAGGCCTGTAGTCTGCTCAGAAGCAAAATAAAATCCCACTGTCAGTCCCGAACCCAGGACCTTGGAAACAGTAGTCTGCATGACTTACCACAAAGCCATGACTGCTATACAAGAACATTGTGCTGAAAGAAATATATCATGAAATAGTAGGAATGAATGTAAAGGGAATATAGGAAGTCTAGTACACAAAGCATGTCATGTATATTTACTGTCAAATCTAGTGGATTTGTAAAATATTACTGTGTGAAGAGAAACAGCCATGCTAGTTGGTAGCTAGTAGGTAATAATGTCACAGTAGCACCTTGCAAGCCACACACATACTCAGAGCAGGATAAACACTGCCATAGTTTAATAGTTAAGAGCCCAGACATAGCAACTGTGACTGTGTTACAGGGATGTCCCTGATTTGAAAACAAATGTTAACTGTGCCCCACTGACTCCCTGTGAAATTTACTAACAGTAGGCAGAAAGGTGTTACAACACATGCTATGGTAACTATGAATTACTAAAAGTATGCACCACTTGCACGTCACAAATGGTGTAGTAATACATATGCTCAAAATAACCGACAGTCACAACTGCAGAATATCAGAAACTTTCATGGGTGTATCCCACTGATATGTACCATTCCATGAGGCTGATAAAAGATGCACCTGAGAGTATCTGAAGCATGCTCAGAAGCATAATCAAATACCTTTCTAGGTGTCAAGGCCCACACCATGGCCAGACCACACTGCATGCAGTACCACCCTACCACAACAAACACATAGGGAATTGCTGCTCAAACAGATATAGCAAGCATTACAAGCTGTGAATATAATTGGAAAATAGGAAAGCCATAGCAACACATTACAGTAAAGACACCTAGCAGACATACAAGGAGTGAATGTAAAGGGCAAATATTGATGCCATAGCAACAAATTGCAAGAGCCACTGCTATATACCAGTTACACCACAAGTCCCAGAGGAAAGCACACACACCCATATACACAGTATTGCTAGTCTTAGGTGTCAGTTTACATACACACTGAGAAGAGGAAACTGGAGGAAGGAATACTCAGGTTACAGTACAACATGCATTGCAGTGTCTACAACACAGCCTGAAATATAAGAGACATACCAACCATTACACTCACAGAACAGTGTCCACAGCATACCAGCATGGTCCCCACCCTGATAATCTGAAAGGGCTACGCCTACCTAACAAACCTTTTTATAGTACTGTCCTGAAATCACAGTGAGAACTGCAATCACTACACAACAGGCTGCATGCAATTAGTAAATGCTGGCTAACAATTGGTGCAGAGGCCATCACATGGACATGTGCAGATACCTACAAAAGCATCCTGTACTCCCAGCCCACACATGCAATACTTTCATTGCACCATCTGGAGGTAGAGACAGAGAAAGAGAGAAAAGAAAGAAAATATATAACAACAAAACAAACAAGTTGTCATCACAACCTGACACTGCCAAGGCAAACTGAAGCTGGCAAGAGAAGCAGCAGCAGGCCAACTATCAGAAAGCCAACACAAACAGCTGTAACAAACACAGGTAATGTAAAGTAATAATGTAATAGTCTACATACTGTGAACCCTCCATATGTGTTATTGGTCTGTATCTATGTATATGAAGATGTGCATAGGGCAGGGGACATACTGCAACTGTCACTGAAGGCTGTACATACATATGTATGTGAAGGTAACTATGTGCACATATCAATGTAGGTTGTAGTACAATGTACAATGTAGGTTGTACAGTAATGGATGTTCATCAGTACGTTAGTGTGTGTATACATATGTGTAAATAAAAAGGTTTATATATATATCTATCATATGTATACGTATGTATATCGAGATATGTATGTATATATATATATATATATATATATATATATATATATATATATATATATATATAATATGCATATATGTATACATAGATAGAGAGGGATGTAGAAATACATAGACATATATAGATAGAATATGTACATGCATATATATGTAATACACACATACATATATAGATATATGTAGATACATATACATATACAGACAGATCTGACTGTCTACAGATATGTCTGTATATGACTATCTCTCTCTCTCTGTCCCACCCCCTCTCTCTCCCTCTGTCTCTCTCTCTCTCTCTATATCTATATCTATATCTATATCTCAATATATCTACATATATATCTATATATATCTCTACATATAAATATATATACATATATACATATATCTATACATATATATATACATGTATGTATATATGTATATATATATATATATATATATATATATATATATATATATATAAATATATATACATATATATATATATATATATATATATATATATATATATATATATATATATATATACTGAGTGAGGCACATGTGTGCAGATGTATTGCAACAGGTGCCTGGTGACAAAGGCATGGAGTGAACACCAGTGTGGACACTGGAGTACCATACCCCATTCCAAAACACTTACACCAGTAACCACCACATATGTGCTTGCCTGCCCACCACTGCATGTGTCAGGGGGGAACAGGGGCAACAAGTGTACAATAGGCTCCCCATTGATATTCACAGTGGCACACTAGTCCTGTAATACCTGTACATGGTATGTGTCAGCAGACATGGTGTGTCAGCTATGGACATGTAGGTCACTGTACCCCTCTACACCTCACAATGTCCTACACGGTATGTCCCTCCCATGACAGCTACAGATATGGAGAAGGACACAGTCATATGTAAGAAACTGTGACAATGCACTCAAACACATTACCTATGCAGAGTGACTGACAAGACCACAGAGCGCACCCATACTACCTACATAGAGGTTACCACTGCTGGATATATATAGTTAAGTCACACCCATGACAGTTGTCCAACAACCATGGTAACACCTCATAACATCCACAACCCAAATGACCTATGTCTGTCGTCCTTGTCACCGCAGTAAAGAGCACATGGTGGAGGTACAGGTTCCTACCCGTAGATAAGACATACCCTGGAGTACACCACACAGCATTAAGAAGCAAAGCTCCCCATGAGTAGATGTCAGACATACCCCTGCTGAATGTTATGCAGATAGGTAATATGCCATGTGAGTCACCCTGTGTAACTGTTTGACAGGAGCAGGTACGATCACATCACATGTGTCACAAGGGGCATGGTAGTATAACAGTATGCTGCTGTAGGCCCAGGGCCAATAGCATACTACCTACCTAAGACACAATGCACACCCATGAACCCATTGCAAACCAACTATGTGAGGTGGAATGAGTGTGCCAGTGACTGGGTGCATGTTATGTAATGGTGTGATTGCTCACCATGACTGTCTGTCTGTCATGGTAGTGTGTGTCCTTGGTGTGAGACCAGAGACAGATGTGTGAGGTATTGCGATCCAAACATACTACATTGCCATATGTTGTGCTGTGTTACCCTGTATGTGACTGCGGTGTAGGTAAGGTTATGGCAAGTAAGAGTAGTGTGCATTACCAGTGAAATATGTAACGTGCATTGCATGCAGTGCATGGGTTGATAATGTTCCCCATACAGTACCTTGATACAAACCCCCAGTGTGAGGTTGTGCATTGGACCTGAACCAGTGTGCTGACTGCTGGAGTATACTATTCTGTCGTATGGAGTGTGCCAGGTACTGTTGCACAGTTGTCGGCTAAGCACTGATATCTGGTCATTTACATGTGTATCCCCCAATAGACAGACAGATGCTATATATGGGAGTTAAGTTATATCACTACAGTGAAGTATTATGTGTATTATGTGTGCCATATTTTGCTGACATATATTGCTGACATATCTTTCTTTTCCTTTTCAGGGCTATGGTTCACCAGCGAAACCCTACCTACTCCACTGCGGAGGATGAGGAGATACACCAGAGCCTGGTGCGGGATTTCGCAATACTCTTTTCCCGCACCAGCCAGAACCAGCAGGAGAGGGCTGCACTGTGGCAAGACCTGGTCCGTCGGGTAAATGACATAGGCACGCATAACCGGACATATGGCAGGTACGCCACCACTGCAGTGATTTAATGAGAAATGTCCATCAGCGTGCGTTGGATATCCACAGGCAACAGCTTGCCGCAGGTGGTGGGGCGGCTATACATCCCCCCCTCACCAGACCGGAGGGACTACTCCTAAGTGTTGTGGCTCCAGCCCAACAGCAACAACAGCAGCAGCATACATGCATAATGATGGAGCCACCCAGCAGCAGGACTTGGAGTGTGCAGGTAACATGCCATAGGTATAGTTGACTGTTCTGTACACTGGTAGTGTATGCATGTGTGAGGTGTGTCCTCTGTTTGTAGCTATTATCTTGGTAATTATTGTGCAAGAGTGATATTCTCAATATCAGCAGTAGACCTGTGGAAGCCAACTGTTGTACTACTGAACTGTATCATAGGTTCATAGGTTCATAGGTTCATACTAGGCTATCTGCCCGAGGGCATTTACAAGCCTAGCCCATAGTTTTGTGGCTTACGCCACCCCTTTAGTATGGGGAACTATACCCATTATTTTGCTGTGCCTCTGTCGAGCAGTGACATTGAGGTAATCCCTGGGGTATATCTGCGATCTCCCATCCATTGGTCAAGATTTCTCTTGAACAAGGCCAGCGAGGTGCTCTGCCTCACATATACCGGGATTTTATTCCACAGCATAGGGAGTCTTTGGGTGATGAATCTATCCCTCCAGCACGTCCTATTAATAGCCGTGTCGAGGTTTAAGTCTCCGCCCTTGTGGCTCTGACGGATCTAGATTTTTTGAGGTGAAGCATATTCATCAAATCTGGGTTTGACATGGCCTTGTATGTTAGGCAAAGGTCACCTCTGAGCAAGCGGTAAGCGACTGAATAGAGCTGGAGTTCTTTCAGTCGGGCAGCATAGGACAGATGTTTGAGACCCTTTATCCTTTTGGTGAGGAACTTTTGTGGCTCTCCAGCTGCTGCAAGTGTCGGGTCAGATACATTCAATGGGGCATTGTACTCAATCATTGGTCTGATGAGTGATGAGTATAGGAGACTATGACCTCCTTGATCTAGATGAGAATCCTTCATGATAAGGTGGGCAATGTAGAAGGTCTTCCTAACTACTTTAGCTACATGGGTGTCGAATGACAGACTACTATCAACCTGAGTCCCCAGGTCCCTGATAACTTCTTCTGTGCTCAGTGGATTGCCACCTATTTGGTAGCTAGGCGTAACCTTGTTTTTCCCGAAGGGTATGACTATGCATTTTGGCATTTAACTTTAGGCCATGGCTCTGGCACCAGTTATGCGGTACTGTGAGACTCTTCTCACGGATATCTGTGTCAGATGTGTTTTCTACTATGGCAGCCAGTTTGCAGTCATCTGCAAACTTTGTCAGCCATAACCCTCCTGTGTTTGCTTGTACTTCGGAAAAGTAGATGCCAAACAAGAGTGGGCCCAGGACTGAGCCCTGTGGTACACCACTTGTGACAGGCTTTGAGTCTGACATGGCCAGCAACTCTGACCCTGTGGGTTCTGTCACCAGCCAGTTTGCAACCCATCTTGTGATGTATGGGTTAACATTTAAGCTGATGAGTTTTCAATGATACCCGAGTGGGGTATTGTATCAAGGCCTTCGCCAGATCGAGGTAGGCTGTATGGACTGCCTTTCCCTCATCAATGGCTTTGGTGACTGTTTCAAAAAGTCAACCAAGTTTAGAAGGCATGATCTGCCTTTGACAAAGCCAAACTGGGATGGATCCAAAGTCTGCAAATTCCCTATGTCTTTATTTATGAGGTCCTTTATGATCCTCTCCATGGCTTTGCAGATAAGGCTTGTCAAGCTAATGGGCCGGTAATTTCCAGGGTCGGTGGAGGCACCGCCTTTGTGAAGTGGGATCACAGTTGCAGTGCCACCCTGGCACGTATCCAGAGGTAAGACTATGATTAAACAGCTGTCCTAGCTGTGGGTTTAATTCCTCGTTGAGTTCGTGGAGCACACAGCCGGGGACACCATCAGGTCCCATGGATGCTGTGTTTTTTGCTTTGGAGAGAGCAGTTCTCACTTGGGCGTTGGAGATGTTTGGGGCTGCAATCGCTATAGATATCTCCTTTGGGGAGGGGAGAAGATTGCACTGAACCTGTCAGCCAGTATGTTGGCAATGTCTGTAGGATCAGTAATCTTCACATCATTTTGAACTAGTTCTGAGCATATCTGGGAGTTTCCTCCCAGGTTTCTAACATAGCTAAAGAAGGCCTTATGATTGTCTTTTGAGTCTTTAGCTATTTTTCTCTCAAAATTTGCTTTGGATGATTTTATGAGAGCTCTTAGTTTTTTACTTATAGTGATCAAGGGTGTCTTACCTTTTAAGGATTTTGCTCTATCTTGTAGTACTCACAGTATCAATGGTACAGTTGTGCCCACTGACAATAAATGTCTCATTTCTGCAGGTCCCTCTGGTGTAACAGCAAGGCAGCCTATCCATGCTGGTGAGTGTGTAATAACAATACCTTCAATACTCTTGATACTAATAGTAATAATAGGCTGAAGCAGTAGTGCTATGTGTTTGATTGCAGGTCTGTTTGTGTCTGTGTGTTGATATCTCATATACTGAGGAGTGTGCATGTGTGCATGTGTGCATGTGTGCATGTGCACCTGTGTGCATGTGTGCATGTGTACCTGTGTGTATAAGTGGTGACATTGTGTACACATTGTAAACTGTGTTTCCTGTCTTACTCCCACAGGTTCTGGTGCTGCTCTGGTGTTGTGCAGCAGGGAACCTGAATCAGCTGCCGTGGATAGTGATAATGATGATACCTGTGTAATGGCACAGGAAGGTGTGCCAGGGTCCGTCATTGGTCAGCCAATTGACAGTACACAGCTGTCGACCCCATCAATGCGCACAATCATCCTGCCAATACATCCTTTGTCACCAATGTCCCTAGGTGATGGACAGGATACAGTGGGCATTGACCAGGGTAATGTGGTATCGGTGGCACATGCATCCCCACACAGCAGCCATGGCCAGGGTCCTGACATGGTACCACACAGGCAGATGTCCAGGGGTTCTCGTGGGAGCATCCGTGGGTGTACTGCCCTTGTCAGACATGCCCACAGAGGTCTTTCAACCTCAGCTATGCTTCGGGCTGTAATGCAGGCACAGTCACGTATGGAACGGTACACTAGACAGGGTCTAAGGGTGCTGAGAGCATGTCGCACAGCTATGAATGACAGTATGCGTGATGTTGCGGCTGCCATCCGTAATTTCACCAAGGTCATTGACAGACGTTGGGGGGACACATTAGATTTGTTCCACAACTACATGTCCATGAGCCAGGGCAATGGTGGACGGTTGAGGCATCGACGTGGGCGTATGCCAGCAACAGCAGCAGCTGGCAGTCGTCGCAGATGACAACAGGCCCGTGGCTGCTCCCATAGTGCCAGCAGCAGTCCCAGCAATGCTAGGTCTGTGCTGTCATCAGATCGCCCCAGGAGACCACGTGCACGTGGCTCTGGACAGTCCCAACAGGGACCTGTCTCCAGTCACCAACCACCTGTTTCTGATGACAGTACCCAGTCTGGCTTAGTACCTGATACGGTCCGTAGAACCCCTGCCAGGCACAGGTACCGTGTCCGTGGCCAGAGACAGTGATCTGTATGACCTGCCAGTTACAGTCTGTGGCTGTCCACAAACACCTGTATATGGCAGCCATGAGGTGGAACTGTGTGCATGCATACACACATGCGAATTGATAACACCTAGGGCTACCACATACATGCACACACTGCATCAACATTGCCCCATCTTGTACTGCTGTCCCTCCCCAACACACACACACATACATGTCAATTGGTTGTATCAGTGGCAGACTCAGGCATACCAAGTACACACCCTGTGCATATGATGAAACTGTGCCACCTCCTGCAATCTGTAACATCAGTGCAGGAACAGGTTAACATGGTGCTGATGCACAGGGTGACTACATAGAAGTGTAGTAATAGTATCATGTTGTCAACAGTACAGTGTAATGATATCATTGTGGGTATATCCCAGCATGCCTGATGTAGTGACAGTATGATTGTCATTGTATTGTTTTGTACACCCATAGTAATTACGATAGTGTAATGTCTGCACATCTTTGCATACTGGTGGTGATGCTGTCAACAGAAGGCTACCTACATAGGTAGCACAGGGGTAAGAAAATGTAAGTACTGATACTCATTGATGGACATGTAAACTGCAAGTTGCATGCTGTCCACACTTGACTCTGCAATGAGGATGTTTGAGGATGTTGATATCTGTGCAGTAATACACAACAGATTCAAGACTCACAAGAGCACCCTAGCACTACAAGGTCACACCTCATACCATGCTTGACAGCCCTAAAACACAGAACTAACTATGACAGGAGGGAGAGTCTCCATACATGTCAAGGATACTGTGGTGCCAGGACAGGTAGCATACATCCTACTAAGTTTGGAACTGCTGAGTGAGGGCTCAGTGTCTGTTATTCGAAATGTGTATTAGTTCAGGTATGAGCACTTGGGTTTCAGACCAGTTATTCTACATTACGAAGGTACATGGTCTGTACACTTGTGGGAGGTGAGGCTGGACCCTGCCTGTCTGACCTGTGAATATCTGGGTACAGGCTTATAGTGCCTGCATATTTGCACTGTTACCTACTGGAAGTCGTACACCTTGTTTGTTGTAGCATAGACTAGATCCAGGCCTGCTGACTGTAGCTTTGTTTGTATGCATGTTTGCTTGGTATTTCCCTGAAACACTGATTCCACCTGCAATGCAGATTTACAGTGCCTCTGTGGATCCCTAGTGACATCTGTATTGCTTACTGTACTGATGCCCATGTCTCACTTGACAGAACGTCACTGTTTGTCCTGTTTGCATGTAAGTTGCCTGTAACACATTGCATATGACTTGCTCACGAAAGCATTTATATATGCCAGCACTAACAAATCAGAAGCACTACACCCTCACATACTCACCTTGAGTACCCTGTTCCCCATTGGCCCTATGTGTTGTTAATTATTATGGAATTCACAATACTATGGTAGCATGTGCAAAGGTCACTTGCCAATGTCCTCTCTGGTCCAGTTGGTGAATCTGTGAGTCATGTGGCAATGTTACAGCTGCCTCATGTACACAGACAACCCTCTCCCCTTCCCATAAACTTACAACACATGTGAGAGATACAACCACAAAGCCAAACTGGGGGCTAAGCTCTCTTAACTCAGTACTGGCATAACCTGTCAGGTGGAGTGGAATACTACAGTGAATACAATACCAGTCTCACATAGACCTACCACGACAGCAATCCAAACACATAAACACACAGGAACATTCTTGGAGTCTCAGAATAGCATCCTGCCTGAGCAGCAGACACCTGCGAAGCAGACACACAAGCAAACGTTACGCCAGAACAGAGCACGTGCAACACATAGCTCACAAAGCCTGTGTGCCGAACAGTCACAGCCCGTATGGCTAAACAACACACCTGCTACAGTTGTAATAGGTACCTCTATAGTCAGGTACACTGAGGTCCCGCTCACCAGGCTGAACAAGGAGAAGATCACGGTGAGATGCCCATCGGGCACTATGATCCACCACATAACACAAGCATACAGGTCACTCCAAGGCATGTACAAATATGACTCAGTCATTGTCTGTGCCAGTGTGAATGACCTGTGATGTACCTCCCTGGACTACATGATAGGGGACATAGAGGGGCTCTCTGAGCATGTGGCACAGGCTGGTATGACCCTGACCTTGAGTAGCATCTTACCCTCATCAAGAATGCTGCCACAATATGTAGACAGGATGATCAATTTTTACAATTGGCTTATGTTTCAGTGACATTCAAAGGGGATCCAATGCCTGTCAGCATGGGATTACATGCTAGACAAGCCAAGCTGCTTTGCTAGGGACAGCTTGCACCTGTCACCCATGGGCCGTTGTATATTGGCAAAGGCTCTTGCTACACACTTAGTTCCTTTTTATGCAAGGCTCGAATTACATAGCCACCTACACAGGTATCACACGGGATAGGACACTAATAGTAATGCTACTCAACACCAGCAGTGTAAACCTCAAGATGAATGCACTGGAAACTTTCCTTAGCATGGAGAACAGCAATGTCTGTGCAGTAATAGAATCCTGGTACAAGGCTCCCAGGTGCACCCCATCACTGCCAAGTCATACCTCATACCATGCTTTTCATCCCCTAAACATGCACCAAACCAGAACAGGGGGGAAGTATCCAAAGGCACCACAGATACACACACCTCCAGGTTGGTGGCACAGCACAAAGCATCAGAGCCTATCCATGTGCAACTAACAGTGGGTTAGACTGCCTTCAGGTTCATAGCCTGGCACACACCACCCTCCAATACCCAGGAAACCCACTTGGCCCTCCTGACAACACTGGGAATATGACAGTCTCTACAAACACCATTATATGGGTGGACTGCAACAACCCAAACATTGAGTGTGAGCATTACTCTAGCTCCAAGACCCTAGCTGAAAGGTTCCAAGCATTTATTCACTGAATTGCTATGGAACAACTTGTTACCACTCCCACAAGAGGTGAAAACATGCTGCACCTGTTCATCAACAACATGTGGACTATATGCTCCAGACCAGACGTGTATCCCTCGCTGGTAGGATGACACCATATACAACTCACACTGTATATTCACATACCACATGCAGTCCCTGCCCAGAACACCACAGTCATAAAGTTGTCTAATGCAAATTCCATGTATTCACATGAGGCAGGCTTCAGACATGGGAACTATTGAAGGTCACAGGTACATGTGTGTATGTGGCACACACATACATCATGTGTGCATTGACATTACTGATATAATCTATGTCGTGCAATATTGGGAACAACACCCCACACATATGGACAAACTGTGTGACAAAAACACACATGGCATTTGTAGGATACAAACCCCTACCTAACTGTGTTATGACACTTGTGAGAGACGTAGTAGCAGAGCGCACCATTTGCATTGCTGGGAGGCTTGCTTTCTCCAGCTGTACTTATAGGGTGCTGACATCATCAGTGTTTAGACAGTGGAATATGCAGCTTGTGGTGTGTTGCACTAGTTGCCAAAAGGGAGATTTGTCGTATACATAGAATTGCACACACCCTACTCCCCCCCACACATTCACACACACACTGAGCACTTGTAGGATTCAAACCCCTACCTAACTATGTTATGACACTTGTGGAAGACGCAGTAGCAGAGCACGCTATTTGTATTACTGGGAGGTTTGCTTTCTCCTGCTGTACTTATAAAGTGCTGACATCATCAGTGTTTAGACAGTGGAATATGCAGCATGTGGTGTGTTGTACTAGTTGCCAAAAGGGACATTTCTCTTAGACATAGAATTGCACACACCCTAATCCCCCCACTTTCATACACTGAGCACTGGCAGGATTCAAACCCCTACCTAACTATGTTATGACACTTGTAAGAGACGCAGTAGCAGAGTGTGCTATTTGCATTACTGGGAGGTTTGCTTTCTCCTGCTGTACTTATAGGGTGCTGACATCATCAGTGTTTAGACAGTGGAATATGCAGCATGTGATGTGTTGTACTAGTTGCCAAAAGGGACATTTCTCTTACACATAGAATTGCACACATCCTATCCCCCCCCACATACACACTGAGCATTTGCAGGATTCAAACCCCTACCTATGTTATGACACTTGTGGGAGACGCAGTAGCTGAGCGCGCTATTCAAATTACTGGGTGTTATTTGTGCTCCTGACATATGTATAGTGTGCTGACATCATTATTTATGAAGAGGTATGTACATCTGTTACTATCCATCAGTAAGGGGGAGAGCATATATATGCATTAACTTTGCAGAGGCACAGTGGCCTACTGTACTGTGGAGGCAGATGCCAAATACACTGTGGATAGCCTTCTGTATTCCCTAGGGACAACAGCCTAGTATTGCACTCTACGGCCATATGTTTACCTGTCAGATGCAAGTATCTGTTGCTCATAAACTGTTTGTGGGTCTTTATTGCCATAGCTTTCCCTATCTCTATGAACAACTTGTGTACTGTGGCAGATGTTTGCATATGAGTGGGATCCACTACTTTACTTATGTCTCTGTTGTAATTTCACTCTGTGCACTGGGCAGATTTCTGTATTGTGGGAGGTTCCTGTATTAACACATACAAATGCCAGATATGTGTGTGCAACTGCTGAACTGTGACATGGCCTAAGTGTGTGAGCATACCCAGTTCACAGTTTATATGGCTTCTTGACTGACACGTCTCATTTATCTAAGTGTGCGAGCATGCCCAGTGTGAACTTTCCATATGTTGAGATCTGTGGTCCACCACATTTGTGTTTGTGTGTGGACTTCATCTATATTTCACATGTACAGTTGAGTGTTGGACATCAGGTTGTGTTCTTAATGCCCAACTGCTTTGTGTCTGAACCTAACAGGCATTATGCTGTGCCTGCAGGGTTGCCATGGGATAGTTTGCATACAGTTGTCAACATCCTTTCATACTGACCAAACAGTGTATTGTCGTATAGTGTACTGGTTCAGTACTTTCACTGTGGTGGACAGTATCATTGGTTTCAGTCCTATCACTGCTTGTAATATTTATAGTGAGCACACCAGACTGGTTGAGGGCCAGTTGTGCAGATATGACCTTGTTGCTTTTTGTTCAGATATGGACAACATAGACCAAGATTGTCCGACATTGTTAATGTATTCCACAACTTGTGTGGACAGTGACAAACAATGGCCATGTGCCCTAGGCCATTTGTAATGCAAGTCAGAGAGTGTTTGTCCTTCAACACACATATTTACTGGAGTTTGCCATGACATATTTCAAGGTTAGTGTGTTGTGCCTCTGTCTACCCGTGACATACAGGTGATATCCAGGGTACACCTACCGTCTCCCATCCAATCATCATGATTCCTCTGGATGACAGTCAATGAGGGACTTCCTGGATAACCTGTACTGGGAGTTTAGTCATGAGTGGAGTGAGCTTCTGGGTTATGGACCAGTCGGTACAGCATGTCCTGTTTATGTCTGGGCTGGGGTTCAGGCCTGTCATGTGCATAGGTCACCAGCATTCAGATTTTACATGGTGCCAAATGTCCATTGATTCCAGCTTGGTCATGGCTTTATACATCAGGCACAGATCCCCTCTAGCCAGGCGGTATGGCACTGTGTGGAGCAGCAGTTTGTTTAATCAGGCAACACATGGCATCTGTTACAGCTTTGAGATCCTCCTAGTGGGGTATTTGTGGGGTCTTTCCAGTTGATGCAGGTGTCTGCTAAGGTACATCCCACAAGGGCCATTGTACGCAATTGTGAGGCTGCTGATGGATGACTGGAGAGGCACAATGACCTCCCCTAACCTAGCTGTGCTTACCTTCATGATTAGGTGGGTATATGGTATGTTCTGTAACCATTACAGACACATGGTTGTCACATTCAGGATATCTATCACCTTGTGTCCCCAGGTCTCTTATTGCTCCTGATGTACTTAATAGGTTAACACCTTAGGTTCATAGGTTCATAGATTAGTACTAAGCTAACTGCCCTTGTGAGCCATTTTAAGCTTAGCCAATTATCCCTTGTGAGAATCAAACTCTGCACCTTGTGTTTGTAAGGCAAACACCTTAACCATTAGGCCACCCTCCCAACCCCTATGTGGTAATTTGTGGCCACGTACTGTGTTTCTACAGGGGATGACTATACACTATTCTGCATTTTGCTTGTTGACATGGCTGTGGCACCACTTGTCTGTTTCTATGTGTGCCTTTTGTAGGATGCTTGTGTCAGCTGGAGGGTCTGATATGGTGGGCAGTTTGTAGTCATCTGTGAACCTGTTCAGACACAGTCCTTCCATGTTGGCCTGTACCTATGTGACATATATACCAAAAAAGAGAGGTCCCAGGACCGTGCCTTGTGGGATGCCAGTTGTACCTGGTTTGTAGTCTGACATGGCTGCAGCATTTCTGACTAGGTCAGTTCTGTCCTTGAGCTGGTTTGCAACCCATCTACTTGGATAGGGGTTTATAGTTAGGCTGGTGAGCTTATCTGTACTGAACAACTGGGGTATTGTATGGAAGGGTTTAGCAAGGTCCAGATAGGCTGTGTGAACCACATTCCCCTCATCAATGGCCTTGGTGTGTTTCACATGAGTCAGACATGTTTAAGGGGCAGGATCTGCCCTATGAAAGCCACACTGGGTAGGGTCCAATGTCTGTAGGTACCCAATCTCGTTATTCCTGGGGTCCATGATCATCCTCTCCATTACTTTGCCGACCATGATAGTCAGGGTTGAGGGGTGATAGTTTGCAGTATCCATTCAGGCACCACCTTTGTGGTGAGGGACCACTGTTGCTGTACACTGCTCTTTGGGTACATATCCTGTGGTAAGACTGAGATGAGCAGTAGTGCTATTTGGTGTTCCATTCTTCTTACAGTTCTTGTTGGACACAACCCAGGACACCATCTGGTACCATTGATGCTGTGTGGTTTGCTTTGTAGGTGCCGGCTGTTACCTCAGCATCTGCAATGTCAGGGGGCCAGCACTCTGCTGGGATAGATATTTGGCAGTTTGATGCTGGTGGGGAGTTTGCAAAGAATCTGTTAGGTTGGATGTTGGCAATGTGTGTGGGTTTGGTGTATTGTTTGTGATATTTGAGTAATGCAGAGCATATCTGTGGATTATCACCATGGTTCCTACCCTCAGTTAGGACAGCTGTGTGATTATCCTTTGTGTCCTGCACAGTTTGTATCGTCATAGGTTCATAGGTTCATACTAGGCTATCTGCCCTGGCCATGTTTGAGCCTAGACAGACTGTGTGTGGCTTTCGACACCTTGCAATGTGCATATTATGCCCATTTAGGGTTTACTTTACTAGATGTGACACAGAGATGGCCCCCAGTGTACACCTACTATCTCCCATGCACTTGACCGGATTTCTCTTGTTGAGTATGAGTGTGGAGCTCAGCCTATCATGGACTGGGATTCTGTTCCAGAGTGTAAGGAGCCTCTGGGTTATGAATCTGTCCCTCCAGCACATCCTATTTATCTATGTGTTGAGGTTCAGATATCTCACTGTGGTGTCTCTGCTGGATTTGGAGTTTCTGCAGTGGAGCATGTCCATTCATTCTGGATTGGACATGGCCTTGTACATCAGGCATACATCGCCTCTGACTGGGCAGTATGCATGTGAATTGGGCTGTGGTTTCTTCAGCCAGGCAGCAGATGACAAATGTCTGGACTCTTTATCCTCTTGGTGAGGTATGTTTGGGGTCTTTCTAACTGCTGCAGGTGTCAGGTAAGGTACATCCAAAATGGGGCATTGTTCTCAAGTATGGGCTTGATAAGAGAAGAGTATGGGGGCACAGTGACCTCTCTTGATCTACATGTGCATCCTTTCATGTTAAGGTGGGCAATATAGCAGGTCTTCCTGGCCACCTTGGCAATGTGAGTATCACATGACGGGTTACTGTCCACTTGTGTCCCTAGGTCCTTGATTACTTCTTCCGTACATAATGGATTACCACCTATGTCATACTTTGTGTGTGCCTTGTTTGGTATTTGGTGAGACATTCATACTCTGCAGTGTCTTCAGGAAGGCTGACTGGGGTTCCTGGGTTTGGGAGGGTGGTCTGTAGCAGGCTGTAAACTGGGATGCAGTTTGAGCCACTGTTACTTGCCCATGGATAGTCCATGCTGCTTCTTGCTGTGGTACCAACCTGGGGGTGTGGTTATCCTTGACAATTATTGATAGCCACACTCCTGTTGTAGTTTGTTCCATGTTTTGGGGCTGTAAAGCATGGTATAAGGCATAACCTGGTAGTATTAGGGTGCTCTTCTGAGCCTTGACCCAGGTTTCTGTTACAGAACAGATATTACCATTATCCATGATGAGGTGGGTTTGGTCTGCATGCATCTTGCAGTTTAGACTTCTGGCATTGGGTAGCATTACGTCCAGGTTGTTATCCCTTGTGCCTCCTATGGTGGTGGGTTTGTGTTTCCAGCCTTACCTATTCAAGGCACAGTGGGGGTGACAACAGCCTTTGCCAGTATCCACACAGCCAGGTGTGCTGGGTGCGTGCCATCCCTAGCAGGTGGAGCATCATGTCTTGCTCGGCATGTCATCCCAGGCTGTCAGCCATTTGTTCCCCTTTGACTAACAGCAATACTTCAGCCAATTATTGTACTTGATCTTGTTGTGTTCATAGTGTGGCATCATGCTTGGTGAGGGTGAGATGTTAGACAGGGTCATCATGTTTGCATATACAAGATGGTGTTACATTGCTTAACACATGGCAATCATGCCTCAGGTGGTACTGCAGGGCTGCCTATGTCGGATGCACATACTACACTCCCTGTACATGTTTGAAAGCAGGTTGTGTCATGTTAGGCATCCCTTTTACTATATGAGTGAGTCAGAGAGGGGTATCATTCCCAGGGTTCCTACTGAGCCAGTGTATGTGCTATGCGTTGCCTCTTTGCCAAGGCCAGGGCATACTGGGCACGCCTCCTTCTGCCTACTGGGGCAGGCTCAGGTTGTTTCTCCTCCGAGTCACGCTCTGCTTGTGATGGCCTTGGCAATGGTGGGGGGCTGTTTGTCCCGGCCCTATGCTGGTCCTGCTGCAGCTGTTTTCACAGTATCATATTATGTAGCATAGCGCATACCATGACAATTTGGGTACTTGTAGTTGGAGAGTACTGCAAGGCTCCACCAGATGTGTCCAGGCACCGGAACCATGACTTGAGCAGCCCAAACACATGCTCTGTTACATTGCCTCATTATGACGTTCTTGTTCAGGTGTGTGTGCATTTCTGATGGGTGTCATCAGCCTGTCATCAGCCATGGCTCCAGTGCATATCCAGCATCCCCCACTAAGTGACCATATGGGATGTCCCCATTGGCAAATGTCTGGTACAGCTGTGTCAGATGCCAGATATGGGAATCATGGTAGCTTCCAGGGCAGCCAGCACACACATTTGTTATTATGCCCTGGGCATCACACACGACCTGGCAGTTGATGGAGGGGAAGCCCTTGCGGTTAATGTAGGCCCTACCCCGCTCACCAGCTGGTGCCTTGATGGGTATATGCGTGCAGTCTATTGCACCCACTACCTCAGGGTATTCCGCTATTTGCTAGAAGAGTCGCATATTACTGGCCAATGCCTCATGGGAACTGGGGAAATATACATGATCTCTGACATGTGCTGACATGGCATCCAGGAAATGGTGCAGTACCCTGGATGCTGATGCCTGTGAAATCCCCATCATATCACCAGTTGGTCTCTGGAAGGTACCTGTTGCTAGTATTCTTAGGCCAACACATACCTTGGTTTCCACTGGGATGGGTTCCTGTCTGTTGGTTCTGTGTGTGAGGCGTGGCCTGCACAGCTCAACAATTTGCTGCAGGAGGTCTCTGTCCACTCTATAGCGCTCCACTATCTCCAGCTCATGTAACCCCTGGTAGATGACCCTGGGCCTGTACACTCTTCTCCATCTCCTCACTGTGGGTTGTCTGGCAGCATTTGCATTGTCACCACCCTCAGCAAGTCTCCTATGTCTCCTTATAACAGCTATGGCAGCCCCTAGCATGTTTGGTCTGAGTGCAGCTTTTTCGGTTTTCACTTCCTCCTGTCTTGCAGTGTCTCTTGAGAGAAACATACTGCAATGCTGTTTGCAGTGTTTTAAGTGCTGGTCTGGGCTAGTATTCTGCCTGTGTAATTGCCTGCTTCTAATTGTTTTCACCTGCTAGCTCTACCAGTATTCCCTGCTAGCTTCCTACTATTTCTTCTGCTTCCTTTTTCCTCTCTGTTTCCTCAGGGGGGAGCAGTGCGCATGCCAGCGAAAACATGCTCACAGTGGCTACAACGCGCGCACACATGCTTACACGGACTAGAATCAGCTTATTCGGGTTAAAACGCGTGCACATCAGCGCAAACAGGTTTACAGATCTTTAAACAGGCTCCTACATGCTTACTCTGCCTTACACGCGCGCACTCTGTCTTACTCGCGCCTCCCAGCGCGCACACGCGCGCATGCACGCACAGCAAGAAACTTTGGTCTTAGCCACAGTGTACACCTTCCATTTCTTGACTTTCCCATGCTTATCTGTTGACACTCCTCTTTCTATGCTGTGTGACTGACATCTTTCACATACCACTTTGCTCCAATGAGCTTGATTTCTTTCTAACATTCCCCCCTGTGATGTCACCTATCTCCTACTCTGTTACTCCCCCTTATCTAACTCTTACACTACACGGAATGTGCTCATTTGCTATGTGACAGTGAGATTCACTATCCTACCACTCATTTACATAGGATTGCCTACTAATGCTTAGTTACGTGTCTTACACTCAGCTTCCCCCCTTAGCAACCACTAAACGGTGGCCATGTTGTTTTCGGTCTGCTAGTCCCTGCATTGTAAATCCATGCATTGCATAAAACCCACATTTGTGGGTTTAAAACCTTTATTTTTATGTTTTATATAGCGCAGCCCGTTTGTGCGGGGCTGCGCTGCGTTTAAACATCGCCGAAAAAAAAAATGTTTTCATGTTTGCATCGGGTTACCGTGCCAATGGCCACATATTTGGCCATTGGCATGCTGCCTGACACATATGCACACTTTATTTGGAGCTGACATGGATCCATTGTGTTATTTGCAGAAATGTACTCAGTTGTCAACTGAGTACATTTCTGCACCTAACACGACTCTTACACGGGCTGGTTTCAGCTTCGCGGATCGCTAATCTACCTCATTTGCATGCCTTTCGGCTGCAAGTGAGGTAATTAGCATATCCATGCCCTGCCCGTGTAAGAGATGTTTTAGCTGGTCTCTTACATGGTATTTCGGGCTGTTCCTGGATCGCTATGGCTGCATGGAGTCTTACACGACTCTTAGACTCCGTGCAAGCCATCGTGAATCCTGCCCTACATGTTGATTTAATGACCTTTTTCTCTATAAATTAGCTAAAATTTCTCTAAATATTAAATCATTGTTATATAAGTTGTATCGATTCTTAACCAATGTTTTCAAATTGTATCTAATTTGGTATAATTATTTAAAATGTAGATGTTTTTTGTATTAATTTTGAATTGCAAATTCATTATTATTAAAATGGTTTTGTAATACTTTGGAGCATTTCTCCCCTGGGTCTCCACTGAAAATGGACATTTACTCAGTCAGACTTTCCGTGTAATCAAATATCAATAAATAAATAAAATAACTGTCATTAAATTCCACTTAAAACAGCTGAAATATACAGGTAACTCAGTTCATGTGTGTTTAGTTGATTGTACCAGTGTAGTCTGAGATTCACTTTGGTTGCACTTGTGAAACTGTGGAGTATGTATATAGTAAGGGGGCTATGGTAAAGTGAAGCCTCCCAAGTAAACGTTTGTTGTCTGCTGAATTCCTTAAGGCATCCAAATAAATTGATACAATTCATGGAGCTTTTAAAAAATGAGCTCGTTGTTTTAGTTATTTATGTAGTTATTTATTTACTTAGTTTTTTACATGTTCTAAAAAAATATTGATTTTGGATTTGCATGCTCCAATGTTATGTCTGAGAGTATGCATGCTTTAATGTCAGTATTTTGAGTTAGATGTGTTTGTTAGTGCTTTGTGAATCAATCTTGGGTGAGTCAGATCAACTAAAATAGACACATTTATCTAAGAGTATACTATTATTATTTATCATTTTTATTTACCAAGATAGTCCAACTGGGTGAGAGCCCATTTTCAGCAGAGGCCTGGGAAGAAAAGCTCCAGAGACAAGTTAAAAAGATAACACACATCATGAAAATACATTAAGTCACACAGTGATTCTGCTGATTAAAATAATTTATTGGTTGTTCATCAAATTCTGGTAAGAATTTAATACAAAGTATAATCTAAAATAGTAGTACTGAAAAAGTAATGGATTGCAGAATTTAATACAAAGTATAGCCTAAAACAGTAATACTGAAAAAGTAATAGATTACAGAATTTAATGCAAAGTATAGTCTAAAACAGTGGTACTGAAAAAAAGTAGTGGATTACAGAATTTAATGCAAAGAATAGTCTAAAAGAGTAGTACTGAAAAAGTAATTGATTACAGAAGGGGGCATGATTGCCCATAAAACAAAATACATCTGGAGAAAATATTGCCATCACAGAACACATACCCAGCCTCCTATTCAGCCAAGACAATATTTGCATAAGTATTCACACAGACCGTACCCATACTTTACATTATTTTGTTTCATGGGCAATATGTTAATGATATTTTTCTTGTATGGGGCAATACACCTGAGTCGCTAAATGAATTTTTTCAATATTTGAATAGTACAACTGATTTTCTCAGGTTCACATATGAATACTCTCTAGAGAAGATACTTTTCTTAGATGTCACTGTAAGTAAGACTACTGGGGTTTTGGAGACCAGCTTGTATCTTAAACCCTGTAAAACTAATAATATCATGCATGCTCATAGTATGCATCCCACGTATGTTAAACAAAATGTCCTGAAGGGACAATTTTTCAGGACAGCATGTCTACACACAAGGGATAGCGACATGTATGAGTCATTTGATAACTTAACTGCCGACTTCTTAAATAGGGAATATACTAATGTAGAAATCAGTATGGCACAGAATGATACCATTGCTTCTTGAGGTACTCGTACTAGACCTTTTTATGGGGACTATATAGACAATAGCAATATTAATGAACACTCTGTGGTACAACCTGTATGGATGAATCTTGCATACTGTAATAATATGGGATATATTTGTGATGTGATTAAGAAGCACTGGAAGGTATTGATGTCTGATAAGAAATGTAGAAAGGTTTTAGGCACTACATCCTTCTTTTGTTTTAAGAACAGTCCATCACTTAAGAGAATGCTTTGTTATAAATCTATAACACCAAAAAACTGCCATAAGACAAAAAAGATTGGTACTTATCCCTGCCAGCATTGTAATGTATGTAAATATGTTAGAACTGATGACCGTCTGCTATACCCTGATACAAGACGTTATTTTCAATATTGATCTTTATGCTGGCTGTAGTACCTGTGATTTTATCTATTATGCTTGTTGTGAGATTTGTGAATCATTCTATGTGGGCAAGACAAACAGATGTCTCAGAGACCGTATTAGAGAACAACTATATAGTATAACTATTAGTGATGACAAAAATGCCATTTCTAAACATGAAAACTATGTGTAATAATCACTGGTTTAAGTTTATGGTCCTTGAGATATATAAATCTGGTGTGAGAGGGGGTGATATCAGGACCAGGACTGAATATCTTGAAATAAAATGGATGACCTTATTGCAGGCTACAAATGGTAAAAGGTTAAATGAGTGTATACCAATTAAACCTTTATTGAAGTCACATGATCTGAAACACTGATAAATGGTTGATTGTAATGTTTGTGAAGTTAGATCTGATGAAGTACCTAGTTTGGTATGAAAGTGCTTATCTTAACTCTTGTTTTATTTTAATTGTTGATTTCGCCACAACTGCTCACACAAGTTAATTTTGTTTTTTGCTTTTTTGCTGGTTTTTTTGTTTGTTTACTTACTAAATATACCAACTCCAAGATTGCACTACATGGAAGAGAGGGCACAGTTCATCATGGTGGTCAAGTGGTTCCTTTCAAAGGGAAAAGAATTTGGCAGTCTGTTCGTTCATTGAACTGGAGCTTCGGTGGATTTGGCTCGGGTAAGTACAATTTGTTAAAATGTAGTTTTGTGTAATGAAAGTAGATCCATATATGTGTATATATATATATATATATATATATATATATATATATATATATATATATATATATACACACAGGTTTACTATGAAAATGTGGAATGACACTTACTCGAAAATGAGATAACCGAATGTGTGTTTTCTGGTTTAAATAATGCAGATCCAGAAATGTTTGAATTCTCATTAGAGAATGATTGCATGCATTCACTAATATGGGATCGATATTCTGATAACAGATTGCACTACATTGGCTTATTGCAGTACAGCCTCAGAGTTGGAATATATAATATGCAAGGGGGTGTGGGGGTGCAGGGGGGGGGGCTTGCTGCTCTGCAAAACATTACCAGTAACACAGAATTTCGACATTATAACTTCCAGTTTTTGGATGTTGATTCCAGGGTTACAATTTCTGACATTTTGGTAATTGTGTATTACCAAATTTGGATAATGAAATTGATCAAAAAGTGGAAAATTGTTTTGATTTTCCACATTTTGATAGTAAACCATATCTATATATATATAAATTTATAAGGATAAGACACTATAGCTATACACAAAAGCAATGATACTTGACTTATCTAACAAAACACATCTAAAACTTACAGACACACATTCACGTTTACATTCATCATTTGCATGCTCAGACACACACCAAACCACTGAAATCTACATGAAAAAAAGTTGTTTTTTGCAGGAAGCAAGCCCCCCTTACCCCCTCAACCCCTGAAAATTATTTATGACAACACTAAGATTGGACCACAGAGAAGAAAGGGCACAACTCCTATCCCTGTTTGTGATTTCACACAGGAAAAAAGTTGACCAGCATTCCCCCCAAAAAATATATGTCTATAGTTCTCTGTCTTTCTCTCTAAATATATATATATATATATATATATATATATATATATATATATATATATATATATATATATATATATATATATATATATATATATTATATCTGTCGACATATATATATATATATATATATATATATATATATGTATATATATATATATATATATATATATATATATATATATATATAGATATATTTATTGTATACTAATTTTTATCTAATAAGGTTTTAATCAACATAGTATACCACTGTCACTTTAGTGGAAAGTGGTCTTTACCAAGTATTGGAAATGTCAAAGAGAGAAACAGCAACTGTTCCTGTTCTGGGAGAGCTTTGCTAATGTGAAGGTAAGTAAGGTTTGATTAACTGTGGGAGAATATGTATGTGTGTGTGTGTGTGTGTGTGTGTGTGTGTGTGTGTGTGTGTGTGTGTGTGTGTGTGTGTGTGTGTGGGTGTGCATGGGTGCATGTGAGTGTTTACTTGTAAGCATTTGAATAAGAAATAGGGAAGACAATAGATTTAATGTTCAGTGTGTGTTTTTGTTTGTTAGTAGATATTAATGTTTGTACAAGTGTTTCTTGGGTAGGGTTCAGGTTAGATTAAGGACTTGCATAGGTGATAGTGTTACAATGTGAGGTACTGCCAGCAATGCCAGGAGAAGTAAGGCAGTAGACATGTAACATATGCCAGCACAGCTTGCTGGAATTTTGTAAAGAATTATATGTCATTTGTTTATCAAACGTATTTGTACAGATGTTTGTGTTGAAAAAATGTATTTGTGAAGTTGTTTGTGTTACAAATGTACCAGCAGTATGCCCTGCTGCACAGAAAAATAAATATACATCTATTATGCTAACTGTTTAAATGTATATGTTTTAACAGAGGATGCTGGAAAAGTAGAGGTTAATCTCAATCCACCTCACTTTGAAAATACTTTAGAGTTAAATTACCTGGGTTAGGCCTTAAATATGTTACAGTGCTCAATGCAGCCAGAGAGAAAAAGTGTGTACTAGAAAGTTTTCTGCATTGTCTTTGGGGTGAACTAATTGCTACTCTGGAATGGTGGAGGTTTTAAATTGTTTTATGACTTCCAGAGGCTGCAGCAGATCTTAGCAAGGCTCTCTGTTTGTGTTTATTATTGACACATATATGCTAAATCCTGACAGCTTCTAGCCAAGGGTGGGGGGGGGGTAGCATGAGAACCAGAAGTCAGATGACTAGATGTATTTGATGTCATTCTGTAATCTAGGGCAAAAGTGATCTTTGCTACTAGATGAGGCTGAAGTCTCATGGCAGTCTGTTTTCGTAACTTGACAAGGAAGGACTCGTCACCTACTTCATCTTGCCTTGCTCTAGTAAGTGGATCAGAGAATAGTAATTGTTTATATCAGTAACTAATCTAAGGGGGTGGCGAAAGCCAACACATTCTGGCTAGGCTTATAAATGCCTTCGGGCATATAGCCTAGTACCTACCTATGAACCTATGAACCTATAAAGAAAATATAGTGACATTAGTTAAGTACTACTTTTCTTTATCTGTTTGACTCTATTTGTCTGTGTTATTTTAATATTTCCTGTGATTGAAACCCTGGTGTTTACTGTAAATTAATATTTCATATTTCCATGTTCTTTTCTTAATTATTATTAAATGTATTTAAACGTTTCATAGTGGCTGTACTTTTACAGAGTAGTTTAATCTTTGAGAGTACTTATATATATTTGTGACACCTTGGTCAAACTACCACTTGTATTAATATTAATTTCACTCAGTTTAATTGGGTACCTTTGCAAGAGCCATATAGTAGCTGGCTTTGGAGTGTCTTGTGGTGGTGTGACTGCCTTATAGTCTGGGCAGAAGTGGGCATAGGTAGTAAACCTGTGCCAGCCTTTCTCATGTCTGTGTGTGTGTGAAAATCAAATCTCAAAGAGTGTGTGTGTGTGTGTGTCAGCTGTTTGGAGTAGGCACATGAAGAAGTGGTTTCACAGAGATGGTGCTGGATAAATTGGCTTGGATGCTCATTTAAGGACTCAACTCTACAACTGTGACAGTGGGGAATCCAACTGGGGATTTGGAGTGAAAGGGATACCCAGCCCTTGGTCTGAGTGAGTTCCCTGTGTGCTCTTATGGGAAATTGTGCTTGATGCAGAGAGCTGCATCTGGAAATACTGGGTGTATCCATTTTTGTTACAAGTCAACGTCCCTGTCCAATGCCAGAGGTGAGGATTCAGGCTCCTTGATTACTGGCCCAGAGCGGGGATGTCACATATTGGTGAGTAGTGGTGTGGATGTTAATTGAACTTCTGTAGCCTGTAACAGTTTTCACTGAAGGTGGGTGTACTTTCAAGCAACACAAGGTAAACATTCAGAGATTAATTTCACAACAGTTTTATTTATTTATTGTTAGTTTAGTATAGTCAGTGAAGGTGGGCAAAGATTTTAGCAGAGAATTATGGCAAGCTGACAAAGAACCAGTTGGCCAAGGTGTACAAAGCCAAAGGAATGGTGCATGCCAACCTGACTAAAGAGGAAATTATTTCAACCTTAGTTGCTGCTCAGACCAGCAACCAGGAGGATAACCAGTTTGTTGATGGGAATTTGCAGACCTCAGAAATAAGTCAGTTCACTTTTTCCTCAGAGGACTAAAAAGTCCATCTGGAGTTAAATAGACTTGAACTAAAGGCTGAATGATTGAAACTAGAATCAGCAGAGACTGTGGCATTTGGAGGCTGAAGAAAAAGAGAGACTGTGGTATTTGGAGGTCAATGAAAATGAAAGACGGTGGTGTCTGAAGGCTGAAGAAGGTGAGAAGCAGCATCAACATGATAGGGAGATGCTGACTCTTTGCCAGATCATGAAGGTAATGGGGAAAGGAATAACTGGACCCCAGAAGCAATAAATGCCAGTAAATTTCTTCCACAATTTACAGAGGGTGAAGATTTTGATAGTTTTATTCATATATTTGAAAGAGTATGTAAACACTGTAATGTTGACCAAAGACTCTGAGTGCAGTTCCTGACCCCCTTACTCCATGGTAAAGCTGTAACTGCTGTTTCGAAATTGATATTGATTGTTTAAACTATGATAAAGTAAAGAAATGTTTACTTTAATGTTTTAAGTTAACACCTGAAGCTTACAGAAAAGAGTTTTTTGCATCGATGCAAGGCAGATGAAAGGGTGCATGATTATGTTGCTGAATTAACTACTTATTTTCATAGGTGGGTGAGTTGGTGTCATGTCACCACTTTTGAAGGGATGGAAGACTTTTCGGTGAGTGAACAAGTCCTTAGCACTTTGCCTGAGGACATGAGAATCTGGTTGGCAGACCGCAAATGTAACTCTGCAGATGAACTGGGAAAAAAGGGGATCTCTACTTAGAAAGCAGGGCATCATTGCACAGGACGGGGATTCCCATTGCTACACATGGATATAAGGGAACCCATGGTGGGCAACCTAAACCATTCCAACAGAGTCCACCAGTAACAGGGAAAGCCAGTAGTTCAGGTACATGGCCAAGATCAAGGGTTAAATGTTTTGAATGTAAGCACTGGGCCATGTATCATATAGATGTCCACAGAAGCTAGGTAGTGAACAAAAGGTTGGGGCTCCAGCAAGTGGGAATAACAGTATGCAAGTGATAAGTTGTTTGGAGACAACAGGGGTACCAAACTATCACCAGAGTTTATATATGATCTTAGTGGATGGAAAACAGGCCACTGCTAAGAGAGACACAGCCTCTGACATATCATTGTATGTCACAGACTGTGCACAAACTGGTTACTAATCAGCAAGTCAATGTGAAGACACACTCCCAACCTTAATAAACTTTGCTGTCTCTTCTCTCCTTCACTTTACAGATAGTTTGAATTATTACTTACCCCCTCTGAGGCCTTCACTGATTTCCACTGATTGCCTCTCTGGTTTCTTTGCATTCCACCTGGTTTACACCCCTTGTGCTATCTCCCTCCCACAATACAAAGTCTGTATTAGAATCCTGCTGATCATGGAGCCATCTTTAAATTTCTAGTCTCCCACCAGGACACAAGTGCTCCTCAGCAATTACATTCTGCTTGCCGGTAAGCCATTAGACATCAGGAATTTGTTTTAAAAGTGTTCAGATTTGTAAAGTAATACTTACTTTTTGCTGTATTTGGATCTATACAATTAGTATTCATTTTTCTGATTCCTGACTGCTGATCTGCTTATTTGTTTATTTAACTGGTTGATTCTGTCATTCAGAAATTGTGTTTTTACTGACACTACCACTGCAGCTATGTTGTCTCTATGCTACTAAAACTGCTGTTGTAACTGTAATGTACATCTAATTGACCTAGTCTTGTAGTTAGAAACAGTATTTACTGATTTAGCACTACAGTTGTTTCTGCTACTGATTCAGCTGTGCTGTTAAGTGTTCATTTTCCTTTTTCTTGTATGCACAGGATAATTGGCTGATAAATGTATTGTGCATGATTTATTAACTTGTTTCCAAACTAAGTTATGGCACTGTGATGTGGTTACTGTTGAAGCACTCTCAAACTGTAGCAGTAGCATCTATTCTCCTGCTTTATCCACACTATCCTCTGATTTGTATCTTTTACACCCTCCTATCTCCTAATTACTTCCTTTGACCTGTCTTTGTCTCCTTCTACTAACTTCATCCTCTCTTATTTTTCTCTCTCTTCAGAGCACACTCAAGCAAATCTGCAGTCTGCGGCTACCACTCCAACCATACAGTATAAGAAGGAATCAGTACTGCAAACTAAGCAAGGATATACATTTTGAGCCTCAAGAGCAGGGTCAGTCCACCCAGGCATTCTACTTGTATGTTTTATGAGAGTGAAGCTATTACATTAGCAGTATTTCTTAGTAGTTCTCAGCTTGCTAATAAAACTGACTGTTGTAGCCTTGTGTCCCCCCCCTGCTAGTACAGTAATCCTAACTGTCCAATAGACAGTATACATTTAATTCATATCCCTGTGACTAAATTATCAAGCAGCCCTCTCAGTGCTTTCTGCCTTAGTTTGTATCACTTGGAGGCCCACCTGTTTATTTGCATCTCTATACATTCCCCTTCATTGCTAATGTATCTCCCTACTCTAATCTATGCACAAACTGCTTACTTATCAGCAAGTCAATGTGAAGACACACTCCCAACCTTAATAAACTTTGCTGTCTCTTCTCTCCTTCACTTTACAGGTAGTTTGAATTATTACTTACCCCCTCTGAGGCCTTCACTGATTTCCACTGATTGCCTATCTGGTTTCTTTGCATTCCACCTGGTTTATACCCCTTGTGCTATCTCCCTCCCCAAATACAAAGTCTATATTAGAATCCTGCTCAGCATGGAGCCATCTTTAAATTTCTAGTCTCCCACCAGGACACAAGTGCTCCTCAGCAATTACATTCTGCTTGTCGGTAAGCCATTAGACCTCAGGAATTTGTTTTAAAAGTGTTCAGATTTGTAAAGTAATACTTACTTTTTCTTTTGTCTTGGTTGGCTCTGCCCCGCTCCGTTTGCCCTCACTAATGCTCAGGCTCTCTCCACTCCCCTGCCCTGCCCCCTATTCCCTCCCGCCCGCACTACCTCTACATTTATAGTACTCACAGCCACACCCACAGCTCACCCTCACATCACCTCCACCAATCACAGCTCCTCAAGAAATTTCACATTATACCTCACCAACTTGCTCCACACAAAATACGCCCAGTCACTCTCATTCGCACTAGGCATTTTTGCATCACCCACACTACTTCCCCATCCACATATAGTGCAACCTATAATTCCTATTCAGACCCCCCACCTAGAAACAACTTAAACTTTATAACCATGACTGTCACGCAACTAAGTCTAGTCTGTCTTCTCATAATTCTTTACAACACCACAAGTTATCACTCTAGCACTATCCCTAAACTTAGTAGCACAACACTGCATTATGCACTCTCGTATACAGACACCACACATTATAATAATATCTGCCCACAGTTATTCAAGAACTACATAATGGACCAATTCAGGACTAAACACATATGCTCTCATTCCTACTCCAAAAAAACACAATATTTTCTCACACTCCTCACCAAACTCCAACATCTGTATAACCATTTTAACTCCAGGCTCACCATAAGTGGGGATATCCACCCCAACCCAGGCCCACATCCATCCTGTCCAACTCAAACTGCTCCAACACAAATGTCAGAACATAACATCCCCACTTTCTTCATCTCTGGGCAAATCAACAACAGCAGCAAAACCAACCATCTTTTAATGCTAAATATTAATATTAGAAGCATCAAAAATAAAATACCTGAACTCCAGGCCACAATAGCACACTACTCCCCAGATATAGTTGCTTTAACAGAAACCTGCCTAAATAAAAACATAGCTAACTCAGAAGTTCTCCCTACCGGCTACAATATCATTAGACAAGACAGACCACTTCGTAAAGGGGATGGAACTGCCTTACTGTACAAGTCAAACTTAACTGTCTGTCAATTACCAAACTCCTACCCCTCCCCCAATAATTGGAACATACTTATCTCACAACTTCAACTTCACCCTAAAAAGGTCATCACCACAATTGTGATCTATATTCCACCTGGTAATACACCTGCTAGCCTTGAAGACTTCTTATCCTGGTGTTCTTCCACATACTCACAAGAAACCCTTATTCTGGGGGACTTCAACCTAGATTGGTTCACCTGTATATCAGAACCACCAAGTAATCTAATAAATCTCCATGGCTATCAGCAGCTAGTCCAAATTCCAACTAGATGTGATAAAAAATCTAAAAGGGAATCCATCCTTGACTGGGTCCTAACTAACAACCCCACATTGTACCCTCACACAGGCAAGTCTCCCAGACACCTTAAGTGACCACAACATAATATACTTTATACATAGTAGAACAAGCATACACAAAACCACTAACTATATATCCACTAGAAACACAAAAAAAATCTCTCCTGAGGTCCTCAACACTTTACTCTGTAACTGTGACTGGACCCCCCCTAAAAACCCTCCCACTTGACCAGGCTGTAGCATATTTCAACAAAACATTTCTACAACACCTAGACACTGTTGCTCCATTGCGCAAAATCAAGGTTAGAACCTCTACAAACCCCTGGCTCAGTAAAGAAACCAAACAAATCCTCAAGTCCAGAGACACTGCCTGGCTTTACTATCTAAAAAACAAAGAAACACAAAGCCTAACTAAGTACCAAGAACTGCTCAACCATGCAAAAAAATGCATTAGGCTGGACAAAAAAATCCTACTACTCAACATTACAAACTAAATACCAACACAACCCACAAAAATTTTGGAAAAATGTAAACCAACTACTAAAATCCACCTAAAAGACTACCCCAAACCAACCACCCCTGACACTAAAGTTCCCATTGAAACACAATTCAACTCCCACTTTGTGAACTCAATTCTATCCTTAGTATTACAGGACAGTTCCTTCCTAACTATCCTCCCAACAAATAACACTAATACAAGCTTTACCCTCAAAACAGTTTCCACCACTTCAATCAAAAACATGCTCTCCAAACTAAAAACCTCATCAACAGCAGCCAACCTACTCCCCAGCTATTTCTTGAAACTCACAGCAGATGCTATTGCTATCCCAGTCTTCACTCTCATAAACAGATCAGCTGTTGAAAACTATGTGCCCAAACTCTGGAAAGTATCCTATGTTACACCCATACATAAAGGTGGGACCTCCACTGAACTTAATAACTACAGACCCATTGCTTTACTCTCCCCCCTGGCCAAAATCCTAGAAAAATGCATCCATACCCAGATGCTATACTATCTCCTAGACAGCAATATCCTGTCACCTACTCAGCATGGTTTCAGACCTGACCATAGTACCACTACAGCCCTCATCTGCTTCACAGACACAGTAAACTGTCTCAAAAATGAAGGCCTACAAGTGTCAACTCTTTTTTTGGATATGTCCAAAGGATTTGACACAGTCTCACACCAAATCCTGCTAAACAAACTAAACCAATATCATCTGTCAAATTCCACTCTTACCTGGTTCCAAAGCTACTTAACTGACAGGTACCAGGCTGTGAAATGAGAAAATTCTCTCTCTCCTCAGCTGCCCATAACTATAGGAGTCCCACAGGGTTCTATCATAGGACCACTACTATTCACAGTCTTCACAAATTACCTCCATACCTCCACACAGCATGCATCTATAATTCAGTATGCAGATGACACTACCTTAATCTGTGATGCACAAAACATTCTCACCCTCCTGCAAACGACTCAACTAGCATTCTCTGACGTTGAAAACTACCTTACCAAAGCTCAACTTATCCTCAATCCAAAGAAAACTCAGCTTATGATTATAACCAGGTCTAACAAAAACACTAACAGTCAATTCACTATCTACTCCACTAATGCTGCACCAATTGCTCCAGTGGCACAGCCTAAGCTATTGGGAATAACCATAGACTCCCACCTAAAATTTGATAGTCATCCCAACTTAACTATTAAAAAAGTACATGCCAAACTGGGGTCGCTCTACCATATCAAACCATTTCTTACCAACAACACAAGATCAGCCATTGCTCACTCCCATCTTCTATCCACCCTACTATATGCATCTCCCATTCTGACTAATGTCAACAAAACTGAACTAAGCAAAACGGAAGCCTGCTGTAACAGAATTGCCCACTTTGCTGCAAATTGCTCATATAGAACTCATCACTGTACTGCTTTGAGACAGCTCCACTGGCTTGAACTGCCCAACCTCCTAACCTACAAACAGCTCTGCCTCTGTCATTCTATCTATTACCTCCCCAATAAGTGTCCTGCCCTCAAAAACCTAGTACAACATCACTCAGCCAAAAGGCCTCTTAGATCATCAAGCAAACTACTACTAGAAGTCATCAACAGCTACAATAGCTTTGGAGATGCACTATATAGTAGTTCAGTGGCTAAAAAATGGAACTCTGTCCCTACAAGCATTCAAAACACATCATCCAAAGCCTCCTTTAAAGACCTCATCAGGCAACATCTCAAGGAAAGTTGGCAGTGCCATGATTTCTCCCTAGGCTAGTGAAAGCGGATAACACATACATACAAAATCTAGAGCACTTGATAATAGTTTTCAATCTTACTCACAAATACTGGCTAATCTACAATGTATGTACTGTACCTGTGTACTATGTATGTATTCTACCTATGTTCCAAATTTCAGCTGTACACCACAAATCTATTAATTACCTTTATTTTTAAAATTAATATTTATTTGTTTGTTCTCTCCACTGTAACTGTTTATGTGCTGCATACCACTGTAAAAACATGTCTCCTTTAATTTGTGTGTATACTGATCATATCTAAATAACTAAATGTGTCTGTAATTTTTCTTTGTGGAGCTTTTCTTCCCGGGCCTCTGCTGAAAAAGGGCCTTTTTGGCTCAGTCAGACACCCCCGGTTAACAAATGTAAACTAAAATAAAATAAAATAAATAATTGTGAAGCCTGCATTAGTTAAAGAGGAGCAGTACTTGCTTGGGCAGCCCACTCCAGTCAGAGCCTTAGGAGGGACTCCATTCCATGTGCCTTTTGCCAGGGTTCACTTTGACTGGTAGGGTGGAAAAGGAAACAAGCAAGTAGGTGTGTTTGAGGATATCCCTGCAGATGTTCTGATAGAGAATGATTTTGATAATGCAGTACCTTGTGTGCATGCAATTACATGCAATCAGGCTTGGAGAAAAGCATGTGGGTCTAGTAGCCTGGAGGAGACCCAAACAGACCTCACTCCTTAAGCCACGACTGGTGAGGTGACTATTTCAGGGAGGGAGCTACCCTGTAGCTGTGATCCTAAAGGTGAGCCACTGCTGCTAGTAGGTACTTGTGTTTGTCAGGGTGAATGCAAGGGCAGAGATGAGTGGTAGTACCCAGGCTGAGAGTGAGGGACCGCTGTCAGAGGATACCAGGCTTCCTGTGGAAGGGGAGCTAAGAAGAGTTACAAAGACAGAGTTGAGACAGGCTCAGTTCTTGGACCTTACACTGAGAGGCTTGAGTGAGGTAGCTAGGCAGGTGTCTGATTCTCAAGGAGAAGGGGATTCTGTATACTACATCAAAGGGTTACTGTATAGAGAGTGGACCTCTGAGGGAGGTCTATAGGGTGAGGTAATACAGTAGTTGGTAGTGCTTACAGCCTTCCATCTGGCACTTTTAGTCATAACCCACAACATTCCTTTTGCAGGTCATATGGGCATAAATCATACCAAGAGACATATTATGCAGAACTTTTATTGACTGGGATTGCAATGGATGTAACAGGCTATTCCAGGACATGTGAGCAGTGCCAAAAAGTAGGCAAGGCAGGAGACAAGGTCAAGGTTCCTTTGATACCTTAGCCTATGATTGAGGAGCTGTTTTAGAGAGTAGCTATGGATATTGTTGACCATCTCAGTACCCCAAATTCCACAGGGAAGAAGTATATCCTGGTAGTGGGTTATGCTACCAGATAACCTGAGGTGGTGGCTCTGTCCTCCATTGAGGCAGAAAAGTTGGCAAATGCTTTGTTAGAGATTTTCAGCAGGGTAGGTTTCTCAAGATAAATACTGACTGACAGAGGTGCCAATTTCATGTCAGACCTGGTGGCTTGTCTGTGGAAGTGCTGTGATGTGAAGCACCTAAAGACCACCCCCTACCATCCCCAAAGTAATTGTCTTGTGAAGAGGTTAAACTGTACACTAAAGACCATGCTACAGGAACTTACAGACCAGTTTAAGAGAGAGTAGGACAAATATTTGCCCCATCTTCTGTTTGCATACAGAGAGGTACCACATGAATCCACAGGTTTTTACCCTTTGAATTGCTGTATGGGCATAGAGTAAGGGGGCCTTTAGATTTGATTCATGATGAATGGGAGGGTGAGTGTGACTCCCGCAAGGAGTCTGTTGTGGCATATGTCTTCAACCTCAGGACAGGGCTTAGGATGCTCATGGGCATGGCCCAGTAAAACCTGGCAGAAGCACAACAGCAGAAAAAAGGTCAGGATGACAGGAATGCGCAAGCCTGAGAGTGTGCTATGGGACAGCAGTTTATGGTTCTCATTCCTATCAGACACATTAAGCTGCAGGCAGATTTGGAGGGACCCTTCAAGGTGGTAAGGAAGGTCAGTGATGTTAACTACATGGTAGAACTGCTAGGCAGGAGACAGAGGCATAAAATTCTGCTGTGTTAACAAGATGAAGCCTTACCATGACAGGGAGGCCCTTGTGTTAAGTATTTGCAATAGGTAGCAGGAGGAGTCTGAGGGTATCTATGCTACTTTGAGCCAGCCAGCAACATGCCAAGTTACTAAGGTGGACCCTATGGCTGCAGGCATATGACATAGTGCAGCACTGAGTGGAGTTAGCAATGCCAATACAGTTGGGTTCTGAAGACAGGGCATGGGTTAAGGTATTCCCAGACAGGCCCATTCCTCTTAAGCAACGTTTCTCAAGAGTCACTTGAAAAATTAGCTTGAGTCTTCAAAGTGGTGAGAGATGTGATGATGCAAGGTACTGCCAGCTATGCCAGGAAAAGTAGGTATGTGGATGTGTAAAATGCCAACACAGCTAGCTGGAATTTTGTAAAAAATTATATGTCATTTGTATATCAAAAAGATTTGTACAGATGCTTGTGCTGAAAAAACTGCTTGTGTTAAAAATGTATGAACAGTGTGCCCTGCTGTGCAGAAAAAGAAATATACATGTATTATTGTAACTGTTTAAATGTATATGTTTTAACAGAGGATATTGGAAGAGTAGAGGTTAATCTCAATCCACCTAACTTGGAAAATAGTTTGAAATTAAATTACCTTGCTGAGGCCATAAAGATTATATCTTACAATTCTCAATACAGCCAGAGATAAAAAGTCTGTACTAGGAAGCTTCCTGCATTGTCTTTGGGGTGAACTAATTGCTATTCTGGAAGAGTGGACGTTTGAAATTGTTTTATGACTTCCAGAAGCTGCAGCAGGTGTTAGCAAGGTGCTTGTGTGTGTTTATTATTGACACATATGTGCTAAATCCTGACATCTTCTAGCCGGGGGGGGGAGTAGCATGGGAACCAGAAGTCAGATGACGAGATATATGTGATGTCATTCTGTAATCTAGGACAAAAATTATGTTTAATACTAGATGAGACTTAAGTCTCATGGCAGTCTGCTTTCATAACCTGACAAGGAAGGATCCCTCACCTACTTCATCTTGACATGCTGTAGTAAGTGAACCAGAGAATAGTCATTCTTTATATCAGTCAGGAAAATATACAGAGATTAGTTAAATATTTTTTTCTGTATCTGTGTGAATGTATTCATCTGTGTTATTTTATAATTTTCTGCAATTGAAACTCTGGTGTTTACTGTGAATACATATTTAGTATTTTCATGTTCTTTTCTTATTTATTGTTAAATATATTTAAACTTTTCATTGTAACTGGTCCTTTAGAGAAAATTTAATCTTTGAGAGTACTTATATATATTTGGTGACAGCTCTGGCTGCTCCTGAAAGCCTTGCTGTTGGGCAAACTACTATTTGTATTAATATTAACGTCACTCAGTATAATTGGTTATCCTTGCAAGAACCATAGAGTAGCTGGCTTTGGGGTGTCTGATAGTGGTGTAACTACCTTATAGTCTGGGCAGAAGGAAGCATAGCTAGTATATCTGTGCCAGCCTTTCCCAGGTGTCTGTGTGTGTGTGTGTGTGTGTGTGTGTGTGTGTGTGTGTGTGTGTGTGTGTGTAAATCAAATCTCAGAGACTGTGTGTGTCTCAGCTGTTTGTAACTGGGAAATGAAGCACTGGTTTCACAGAGAATGTGCTGGAGAATTTGGCTTGGACACTTGGTTGAGGGCTCAAATCTATAGCTGTGACAGTGTGGAACATTACTGGGGATCTGGAGAGAAAGGGAAACCCAGCCCCTGGACTGAGTGTGTTCCCTGTTTGCTCTTAAGAGAAATTGTGCTTGATGTAGAGAGCTGCATCTCAAAATACTGGGTGCATCAATTTTTGTTCCAATTGAACGTCCCTCTCCAGTGCCAGCGGTGAGGATTTAGGCTCCTTCATTACTGTCACAGAGTGGGGAAGTCACAGATAGCTTTAGTGTTTTGTGCTTGTGTGAAGTATGTGTCTTTGACTGTCTTCTGTAGTGTTACTGCTAGGAAAAGGGTTTTTGGTAACGTAATGTTTAGAGCTGGGATTTTGGACAGTGGTAGGGTTAGGGTTAGTAAACATGAGTACAGTGGTATGGGGAGATGAAAGTACCCCTATTCATGTGTTGTTAACCCTCATCCTACTGCTGTCCTAACTCCAACCTTACATCTTACCTTACCAAAAAAAAGAATGCTCCTTAACAGTTATTGCTCTTTTTCTGCAATTAGTTTAGGTATTTATTTTTCAATAGGAATGAGTTTTGAGAGGAGGGTGCAATATAATGAGCATCAGTGCTTCTGCTCATCAATGAATAATAAAAGATGTCTAATCTATCTATCTATACACACGTGTGTGTGTGTGTGTGTGTGTGTGTGTGTGTGTGTGTGTGTGTGTGTGTATGTGTGTGTGTATATCTCTATATATATCTATATATATATATATATATATATATATATGTATATATCTATATCTAGCTATACACATATATATATATATATATATATATATATATATATATATATATATATATATAATATGTGTGTGTATATATATATATATATATATATATATATATATATATATATATATATATATATATACATACATATGTGTGTGTGTGTGTGTGTCTACTACGGTTGATTGAAAACTCACTTGACTGAAAATGACATTACTAGGACCACTTCACTGAAAACTCATTTCTTTGAAACTCAATTAGTTGAAAGCCATAAATTGCCTTTTCCCCACTGTAGTGCGACCCTGGAGTTAGTATATAAAGTAAGGGGGGTGTGGGGGTCACTGCCTCCACATTGGGGGTGTGGGGGGTGTAACCCCCCACATATTATAAACATTTTAAACTATATACAGTGATACATACAAGTGCAATAAATAACTGTTTCCAAAAGAGAATATATAACCAAAATATGTGGGGGCTTCGCCACCCACACCCCCCAATGCAGGGGGCTGTGCCTCCCACCCGCCTTACTTTATATACTAACTTTAGGGTCGCACTACAGTGGGGAAAAGGCCATTTATGACTTTCAACAAAACGAGTTTCAGTCAAGTGAGTTTTCAGTGAAGTGAGCTTTCAGTGAAGTGGTACTAGTAATTCCCTTTTCAATCAAGTGAGTTTTCAATCAACCGTAGTAGACCCATATATATATATATATATATATATATATATATATATATATATATATATATATGCGCACACACACACACACACACACACACACACACACACACACACACACACACACACACACACACACACACACACATGCACACACAAAACACATAGCTAGCTAGATAGATAGATTAGTTAATTTATGGACAAATAAACAAAGTAGGACCTAGCAAACAATGGTCTTCCAGCTGTACCTTTATATGACTAATATTTGAACAAATATGAATTGTCCTTGCAAGGCAGTACAACTTGTTCTTCATAAAAGGTGAATGTGGTTTTCTCTTTCTATGAACTCCACTGTCTTTAAGTGTAATAAGTCTGTGTTTATATTTCCTGATATTTCAATCCCACAAGTTCTCAGTTCACACCTTAAAAAAAGCTGTTAACTATGATAACGATAAGTTCCAACAAATTACAGCTGACATTGTGTATATGTTACCAGTACAGGAGTATTTTTTAATAATCCACAAAAGGACCAATAATCTACTGTTTTCAAACTAGCAAGTCAAGACCACAGTCCCCTCATGGTAAGGTTCAAACAAAATGATAGGATCAGGTTTTTATTGAGTTCATAGTTAGCCACTGCAAACATTCTTGATATATATGAATACATAAAATAAAGTTAACAGTTTACTATAAGTCAGTTAAAAATAAAGCTTTGCAAATGTGTGCAATGTGCATGAACAGATCTAAAAGCTGAATGTGAAACTGTTTAATATGAGAACCATTAAAGTAAGTTAAGCATGCATCAAAGCATATGCCTTGCCAAAAGAATTAGGCCAGGACTGAAGAGAGGTTGGGGGCAAGCAGTAAGGCATTGGCAAAAAGATCCTCTTAGCTTGACTGCAGAACCTGTGATTCAGAGGCATGTTAGCTACAATGAGGAAAGACATTATAGTGTAGGGTTGTGATTCCAGTGAGATAGTTGAAGGGGAGATTAGTATAGCAGAGTGGAAGAGGCAGGGAAGATTAACAGGAAAGAGGGTGAGATATAGAAGAGTTATAGGTGATGAGGAGAGGGGACAGAGGGAGTTAATCTATAGTAGAAGAATAGTGAGTGAAGAGAAACTAGAAGGGAGAATTATGAAGGACAGTAAGAAGAGATGGAAACTAGAAGGGAGAATTGTGAAGGATAGTAAGAAGAGGTAGGAGGTTATGTAGTAAGTACATAAGTTTTACAATTTTTTTTTTTTTTTGCAGGGAGGAAGCCCTCCTGTGCTGCCACAACTGGTGAAAATTATTTATACCAACACACATATTGCAACACAGAGAGGAAAGGACACATCTCCCATCCTTGCCTATGATTTTCTCACTGGAAAAAAAATTGGTCTGCATTACAAAAAAAAAAAAAAAAGAAAAGAAAAGAAAAACACCCAACATTTGATGAACATTCCTTTTGAAAGCTCAGGACACAGAAGAGGTCTTTATCAAATATGGAAATGTCAATGTGAGAAACAGCTACTGTTCCTGTTCATTGAGAGCTTTGCTAATGTGAATCTAAGTAAGGTTTGTTTATAGTGCTGAAACTTTTGGAAATATTAAACATTCTGGCATTAATTGTGGGAGAACGTTTCTGTGTGTGTGTGTGTGTGTGTGTGTGTGTGTGTGTGTGTGTGTGTGTGTGTGTGTGTGTGTGTGTGTGTGTGTGTGTATGCTTGTTTGTGAGTGTTTACTGGTTAGGGTTAGAGTTATAGATAGAGAAGAAGATATATTTAATGTTCTGTGTGTTTTTGTTTGTTAATGAATATGAATATTTGTGCAAGTGTTTCTGGGTTGATGTTCAGGTTAGTTTAAGGACTTGCTTAGGTGATAACTTTAATGTTTTGTGCTTGTGTGAAGTTTATTGTTTTGTGCTTGTGTGAAGTATGTGTCTTTGACTGTCTTCTGTAGTAGTACTGTTAGGAAAAGGGATTTTGGTGATGTAATGTTTAGGGCTGGCGAGTGGTAGGGTTAGGGTTAGGGTTAGTACACGAGCACAGTAATGTGGGGAGGTGAAGCTCCCCCCGTTCATCCTTAGTCATGTGTTGTTAACCCTAAGCCTTCTGCTGTCCAAACTCCAACCTTATATGTTACCTTACCAAAAAAAAAAACATTCCTTGTTATCACTCTTCAGACTAATTATATCAGGCAGTTTTCTTTTTTGCAATCAGTTTATATATTTATTTTTCAGTGGTAGTGAGTTTTGATGAGTAGGGTTTGGTGTAATGAGCATCAGTGTTTCTGCTCATCAATGAATAACAAAAGATGTGTAATCTATCTATATATCTATTCACACATATGTGCATGTGTGTATATTATATACATATATATATATAAATATATATATATATATATATATATATATATATATATATATATATATATATATATATATATATATATATATATTTACCTCCATAAACCTCACAGTAAGTCGCTGTCCAGTTCGATTCTCAGCTAGAGCGTCTTTTGCATGGAGACGTGCGTGAATGGGCATACCTTCGTTGAAGGTTGTGCATCAGGGCTGGCAACATGGCACGCAAAAATCTGCTGCCGATCATTAGCGGACCGGAGTTCCACTGTGGCGACCCCTAACTGGGAAAAGCTGAAAGACGCAACAACAACCTCCATAAAGTCATGAGTGGTTTGTGGGATCGTGCATAACATCGACAGTAATAAACGAATAACACGGCAGAATGTCGAAAATGAGTAGATGGAGTCCTGAATTCGAACATCATGTTATCAGTGAGAATGACAAAGTGCATTTGCACTTAAGCCATCCGAAAATACGTGGTACGAGATTATGTTTTTTTGCCATTGTACTTTCGGCCATTTAGATGTTGCACAAACCACTCACACCCTTTTGGAGGTAAACCTATATATATATATATATATATATATATATATATATATATGTGTGTGTGTGTGTGTGTGTGTGTGTGTGTGTGTGTGTGTGTGTGTGTGTGTATGTATGTATGTATGTATATTCACGCACAAACACTAGATAGATTGATAGATAGGTAGATAGATAGATAGATAGATAGATAGATAGATAGATAGATAGATAGATAGATAGATAGATAGATTGACTGATTAGGTAATTTACGGACAAACAAAGTAGGAACTAGCAAACAAAGTTCTTCCAGCTGCACCTTTATATGACTCATATTTAAATAAATATGAATTGTCCTTGCAAGGCAGTACAACACGTTCTTCATAAAAGATGAATGTGACTTCTTTTTCCATGAATTCTACTGTGTTTCAGTGCAATAAGTCTGAGCTTATTTATATTTCCTGATATTTCAACCCCAGAATTTTTCAGGTCACAGCTTAAAAAAGCTGTTAACTATGATAACAATATGCTCCAACAAGTTACAGCTGAAGCAGTGTATATGCTACCAGTACAGAAGTAGTCTTTAATAATCCACAAAGGACAAATAATGTATTATTTTCAAACTAGCAAGTCAAGACTACAGTCCTCTCATGGTGAAGTTCAAACAAAATTATAGGATCAGGTTTTTATTGGGTTCATAGTTAGCCACCACAAACATTCTTGATATATATTAAAACATAAAATATATAATTATGTGTTAAAAGTTAACAGTTTACTGTAATTCAGTTAAAAATAAAGCTTTGCTAATGTGTGAAATGCACATGAGCAGATTTAAAAGCTGAACATGAAACTGTGTTTAATAGAGGAACAATTAAGTTAAGTTAAGCATGCATCAAAGCATGGAATACATGATTCATGGGAAATTCACCCTGGGGGTCACTTCTGTGGCTCTGCTTGGCAGGGGCACAGGAAAATAATTTTCTTGGGTGGCGAAAGCCAGGGTACCTTTTTGGCTAGGGTTATATAGGCCCTAGGGCCAATAGCCTAGCACCTACCTGTGAACCTATCAACATATATATATATATATATATATATATATATATATATATATATATATATTTATTTAAGCTGTACTAATTTAGATTGCCCAGAAGTAGGGAGTTCTGGAGATTGACCTCTTTTCCACCTAGGAAATTTCAATGTTCCCAAGTTTGATGAAATAGCCTTCATCATCTTTTGGAAGCAAGATCCCTATATACCTTCCCTCCATTTCATTCTTTCTCATCCCACGGATTCTACTCCTTGCCTCTAGTTTCAGAGGGACAGGCAACTTCATTCTCATACTGAAACTCAGCGACTTTAGTGAGCAGATCAGTTATATTTGTTCCTGATGGTGATTGACTATGGTCATGAAGTTGCTGCTGCAAGTCCACTAAATGGCATCAGTACACATGCTGCATACTTTTTTGCATGTTAGTGTCTGGAATCTACACTGTAGTGTACTTTGGTTTGTTCTGGGTAGGCACTATATTTAGACTTTCCTCTGCACCTAGTGTGTTTACCAAGATGTCAGCAGTAGTGGCTAAATCCTTGCAGAAGTATCACCATATGTTCCTTTACATAGATTTTTGGTTTCTTGATGTCTTCATAAGAGACTTTCTGATAGCACTTCCAAAGCTGGTGCTCCTGTCTTTGCAATTACTTTGGGTAATCATAAACTTGGAGAGGTCTTTTGTGATCCCATCTCCAGTGCTAGCCCCTCTTGCCTGTGGTGAAATTTCAGGAAGTCATTAATTTGGCATCTTTGGTCAGAAAACAAGAGTCCAAGTACAGAATTGCCTGTAAGTCCTATGTGGACTACCATCATGATCTTTGTGGTGCTGTCTGAGTGTAATGTGGGTACATGCTGCAAGGATCTGTAAGGTGTCACTGGTTGCAGAGGCACTACATACTGATAGATGTTTTCCTTGTGTTACGCTGCTGTCACTAAAAGGGATGGTCCACCATGTTAAAGTCCAGTCTCTGAGTGGATCTCCCACTCCAGCAGCTGAATTAATTCTCATAGTCTTATGGCAGAGGGTTTGCTGTGGGGGTAAGAATCTCACCTTAACTCCTGTCTGTTAGAAGGGAAGAAGCCAACTGGCAAGGGACATCACATCAGCAAGATGAAAATATATGCAGTCCTGACTTAAAAAACCTATTGGAAGGAAAGCTGCATCTGATGCTCTTCCTAATTTGGTCCAGTAACTAATTTGTGATGCAATATGTAAATGTTTTTATTTGAGTTTCATTCAACAAGCTATAATTGTCACTTATTCTTTAGGCACTAGGGCTGCTATTCATACCATCTGAACAGTTGTAGGAGTTCATGGCAAGTAGTCTGGCACTGAAAGGCTTCAGTGCTTTCCACACATTTAGACCATCAGCTGCACAGACAGTGGCAAAGGGTGGAAGAGTTTCAGTCTTTATTAGCAACAAGTATGATTCTAGGTTGGGTAATAAGGACGATGTCCTAGAATGTATCCATGTACAAATCACCATAGACAAAGTCCCATGCAATATCCTATCAAGCTATAGGTCACCCTCTGTTTCCTTAGATTTCCATAGCTCATACCTAGACCTACTGGAGATGCTCATTAATAAACCAAATACCCTATTCATTGAAGACTTTAACTACCCCCTGTAGATTGGGAAACATACACTGTATCAAACTCGCAGGCAAAATAATTCCTGTATTTTATGAACATAAACACCCTTGACCAGATAGTGCGCAGACCCACTGAGCTTCAAACATACTAGACCTGCTACTCACCAATATGGGAGATCACTGCACCCCCCTTCCATCAAATCCTCACTGGTGAGGCCAGACCACAAAACTGTCTCCTTTGAAATAAAACTCAACTCAGTAACCCCAGCAAACCCTGTAATAGTTAGAAACTATTCCAAAGCAAACTGCAGCCTATTAAGCAATTGTTTGTCCAACGTTATTGCCCCTTTCAGCTGCAAGCTTACAGCAACCTATGTGGCATTATTCATAGAGACGCTGTACAAACATGTAAATGGCTGTATAGAGGCTTCTGTGGCTTCTAGAATTAAGCCCAAAACAAACCACACTGGTGTAATCATAACTTTAATAGGGTATATAACAAAAGGAAAAAAAAGGCATGGCTAAAATCAGGAAGAGCAGCTCCCATAATGATAAGAGTCCTCTAATTAAACTAAACAGGAAACTAAGAGGACTAATTAAGTCCAACAAGACCAATTACAAGGTCAAGATAGCTTCATAGGCTAAGGACAACCACAAGGCTTTCTACATCTATGTCCAAAACCTCAAAAGCAGCACACAGCAGTGTGCCAAACTGTCATTCAGTGGTGCCATTACTACTGAGAAGAGCAACATAGCGAATTTTCTGGCTGACAAATTCAGCTCAAACTTCGCTCCCCACTCTCACCCTGCATACCCCGTTTAATACCTACTAGCATAACCCCCCCCCCCAAATTAGTAACAGGGTATAGGTTTTGGTGGCACTTGCTAAAGCTGAAAACACAGCCTTAGTGGGCCCTGACAGTATCTTAGGATGCCTCCTAAATAGCTTGAAACATGAGCTATCAGGACTTCTTGAGCCACTTTTCAGCTATAGCCTCAAAATAGGCTTCGTACCATGAGAATGGAGGACTGCAACAGTTATTCCACTTCACAAGGATTGACCATCAACTGACCCCAGAAACTATCGACCTATTAGTCTGACTATTCTAATATGCAAAGCCATGGAATGAATTATCATGGAAATGATCAGCAGATACATAGGCAACCTTTAGACAATGGATCCAACCCAGTTTGACTTTTTCAAGAGAAGGTCATGCCTACTAAACCTGGTGGACTTTTTTGAGAAGATCACCACAGCAATGGATGAGGAGAAAACAGTGCATACCACCTATCTGGACATAGCTAAGGCATTAGATGTAACACCCTACTTGGGCATAGTTCACAAATTCACCAATCTGGGCATAAATCCCTACATAACTCACTGGATTTCCAGCTGGCTCCCAGACAGACCCAGGAAATCAGGATTGGTGAGACCACCTACACTAAGAGACCGGCACCAGTAGGAAACCTCAGGTCCCTGTGCTGGGACCACTCATATTTGGCATCTACTTCTCAGAAGTAAAGGCTAATGTCAAGGGCCTTTTGCTGACCAGGTTCACAGACCGTCTTAAAAAACTTCAGCTCTACTCCATCGCATATCGCCTACTCAGAGGCAATCTCTGCCTAACATACAATGCCATGTCAAACCCAGAGCTGTTGGACATGCTACACTTACAGAAATCCCAATTCCTCCAAGCCATACTCTCCAGGGACCTAAACCTTGTCACCACAATAAACAAAACATGCTGGAGGGATAGGTTCCTGTCCCAGAGACTCCCCATACCTTGGAACAGACTGCCCATTCATGTCAAGCAGAGCACCTCATTACCCTCTTTAAGAAAAATCTTGATGATTGGATGGGAAATAGGAAATTCACCCTGGGGATTACTTTTATGGATTTGCTCGACAGGGGCAAAGGAAAATAATTTTTGGGTGGAGTAAGCCAGGGAATCTTTATGGCTAGGCTTGTACAGGCCTATGAACCTATATGCCTTGCCAAAATAAGTAGACCAGGATTCAAGAGAGGCTAGGGCAAGAGGTAAGGTCATGGCAAAAAGATTCTCTTAGCTTTGACTGCAGAACCTGTGATTCAGTGACATGTTAGCTACAACGAGGAAAAGACATTATTAGCTGCTAATCTGCAGGTCTCTTTATTACTTAGTGATTACCTCAAGTGCTAACAGGCCCTTTCTTTTGCCTTGTGATAATCATCACATCATGTTAGCACAGGCACCCCTATCATTCATTTCCCCACACACGGACATGTGTAAACACACACACACAGACACACACACACACACACACACACACACACACACACACACACACACACACACACACACACACACACATACATACACTCACACACCGCACACATATACACACACATGTATTGTCATACTTCCTACCTGTTCCTGAGTTTGCAGAATGTCCCTGATGTTGCCTTCTAATTTAACACAGTCCCTCATAAATCACAAATGAGTACTGTTAGCTAATAAAGCAAGACATTGTTTAACAAGACTGTTTTATTTTTTACTTTATTTTGCTTTTGTTTACCAAGTTTGTCAAAATGGGTTAAGTCAAAACCCCTTTTCAACACAGCAGAGGGGACAAAAGCTCCAACATATTGCAAACTTTTTTAAACAGACACTTTGTAATATACATGAACAGGCATTAAGTAATATACACTAACAATTACACATACATTTGCTAATTAGATTGTTTTCATATAAAAGTACTGATAAACGATTACAGTATAAAATATACTTATACATTTGTAGATATTGAACATTTTGCATTTGAAGAGGTGTATTAGTGGGTTTATCAGACAGATAATGAATCATGTGACTAGTGGTTAGAAATTTAAAGAAATGGAGCTGAGGGAAAGAACAAGGTACGGCAGAAAAATGTTAATATTGTAGTAAAGAGGTGGGGTGTAAAGCAGGTTCGGATACAATTATATATAAGGCTATCATATGGCTTATGTTAGAGGTGAAGGGTTGAGCAGTGTCAGAAAATAAAGTATATATCTGGGAGATGGTAGTAAAACTATCCAAGCATTGAAGATTGGTTGTGGGTTATAGGATTCTGAATGAAGAGAAAATGTCTGATGATATGGCAAGCTGAAGATAAGGGTCGATATCAGATAATAGAACTTTTAAAATTTCTAACAACATACGGTCGAGACCATATGTTCGAACTCTTAAAAGTTCGAAAATCAAATTAAAAAAAAAACAGAAAAAATCCTACCTGAAACCTTAAGCAGGGGGACAAGCCCCCCTGCGCCCCCACACTCCTGCTCTTTAAATATACCAATTCCGAGATCGTACTACAGTACAGACAATGGAAAACTTCCATTGCCGCACTGTACTGTGATCTCCATTGAAACATTCTAACATTTAAAAGTTCAATCATATGGTGTCGACCATATGATGCTCGAACTTTTAAAAGTTCGACAACGTGATAGGAACCCGAATATAATGCCGGCAGTTTTTTCTGGAGATGTACAGAGCAGCTCTTTTGATTTGATAGGTCAAATTTTAGTTGTATTTTAAATAAATTTGCATTCTGAATGGATTTCAGTGGTAGCTGGATGTGGTACCATAGTTTATCTACAGTATTTGAATACAAAGAGTCAGTTGTAATATTAGATGATTTGATTATAGTGATTAGTGACTATTCTCTAGTGTGTAAAATACCACTGGGGGAATAATGATGTGTTGAGTTGTTAAGGCCTGGGCAACTGTGTGGTTTATAGAGAAGTTTGTGTATTATAATAGGCTGGGAAAGAATAGGTAATGTGGTAGTTGTAACCAGTTCAATTTTCTGAGGGCTGAGCAGTGGTGTGTTTTATTGTTAGAGTTTACTGCAAATTTGGCTGTTTTACAGAAACATTGCTCAAGTTTGGACAACTGTGAGACTTGAAGGTTAGTGAAGATTGGGGCAGCATACAGGAGAGATGGCAATAAGAAAATAGAAGGCATACATCTTTTGGCTATTTATTTACATTAGACTTTCATTCTTCTGGTGTCATTTTTCTTATTAACACTGCAGTGTCAGTGGTGAAAGCAGTAACATACTTGCCTTTGATGCAGGAGGCTGTGCTTTCTATTTCCACATCATGTGATTGGATTGCTGACACTGCAGTGCAGCATAAGGGGGCTGCTGCACTCCCGAGTTTGTTGTCCTTTGCATGGGACATTAAACTTAGGGCTCCTCTGTTTGAGGTGGTGGTAGCTCAAATGGATGCACAAGATTCCATGCATGATACCTATTTAAAAGAGTAGGGAGAGTTTCCTAATACTCTCAGCAAGTTTCCTCTAGTACTATAAATACCTAAAAGAGGACACTGGCCCCCTGGGACTAATCTGGTTCCCCAAGGAATAAATAAATGCATACATACATACATATATACACATAAATAAATAAAATACATCTGGATGCAAGACTGTTATTGTGTTAACTTTCTAAGTAGATTAGAGTAACATTTAGAAAGACTACTGGGTGTTGTCTAGTGTTCCTCCCCCCGGCACTGTCTGGAAGTCTTGTGCATGTCCCTCTTAAGTCATGGACCATTACAGTCAATCAATAATTCCAGATATTAGAGTTCCATATTTCCTACTATTGTGCTCCATACCTTGAATTCTACTAGCTTTGTGACTGGAGTAAAGTATTCTTCATAAGGATCCTTGATGTCTAGTGGTCGCAGAAATATCTTGCATGCTGCAAATCTGTTGTTCTATCAACCTTTTAAATGATTTCTGTAATACATAACATTTTTCCATACAGTACGATGACCCCTATATTACATCCACGGGTCATTAGTCTAAGGCATCCCAGGGTATTTTATTTATTTATTTATTTATTGTTTTCTTGTGGACCAGATTAGTCCCAGTAGGATAGTGTTCTTTTTACAGCGGAGGCCTGAGGTAGTATTTAAATATTTATCTCCAGGATAAATGCCACTGTTATCTTCAGCAGAGCTGAGAGATTCTCTTCCACTATCAAATAGACACACACACACACACACACACACACACACACACACACACACACACACACACACACACACACACACACACACACACACTCACACCAGGACATTCAAAATTCCCACCCAATCACTCTCATGCAGTCCCTTCCCAAGACTCTCCATTACTTACAGGAGGCATGCCCTTTCTTGGTGTCCAGACCTCACACTACTCCCTTGGGCTGTTGTTCCCCTTCATTATTGATAGGCCTCCTCCTTTTCACAGAGAAAGGGATGTAATATATGGAAACACGTCTTCCTCTTCCTCTCACCTTCCACTCTGGATCACTCCATTTCCACCAATAGGCCATTTTTACATGATACTTCACATAACTGGTGAACTATATTACATGAACCCCCAGTTCAGATTCAGAGGTAAACTGGTACACATCACTGCTGGCCATCAATCGCCTACCACTTGCACCACAGGGACATCTATGAAGGAGTCTGCACAAACATATGATTTATTGTGGGTTTTTACCATGTTTTCCTTTACTGTAGAGTTTGTTAATATGGGCAGGCCAGCAAAATGGTTTATTTTTGAACTGCACATTATATTTGGTCCTGGTGGGATCAGCTTAGTTTTTGCTGTTAAGTATACATAAATAAAATGTTGAGATATAGGTAGCCACTGGGGATGCATGGGTACTGGAAGTACTTTAATGGTTTTTGAATGCCAATGTGTGGCTTCCTATTGAAATGTTGGTACTAGAAGTGCTGAGTGCCAACAAGCTAAAAAAAAAAAAAAGACTGAAAATGCAGGAGAAGAGTGAATTTCCTTAAGACTTCTTTTTCCAGGGGGGCAAGCTCCCCTGCATATCCTGATGTGGCAGACAAGCTGCCTTCTCCCCCTGAACTTGTATATACCAACTGTGAGATCACCATATCTCAGAGAAAAGGGAATATTCTAAGAAATAGCATCTCAGGCTTACTATATCGAAGTCCATTCCTTCGAACATTCAATCTCCACATTCTGGAACTCATTCTACTGGGTCCTAACATTTCAAAGGGTTACCTGAATGTGATCACTGTGGTAATGTTATTTTTAAAATCTTTATAAAAAAGATAATTGATTTAGTCCCGCGGTGGTGGTGCTGAGGTAGTGTTGTCGCCTCACAGTTAGATGTTGCCTGTTTGATTCTCAGAACGTCTTCTGTGTGTCGACATGCATGAATGGGCATTACTTCGTTGAAGGTTGTGCATTAGGCCTGGCAAGCCAGCACATGAAAGTCTACTGCCAATCATTAGCGGACCGGAGTTCCACTGTGGCGACCCCTAACCGGGAAAAAGCCGAAAGACACAAAAAAAAAAATAAAAAAGATAATTGATTTATGGTCATATTTGATCAGAAGTTGACATGTGGTGATAAGAGTGCTGGATGGGGTAATGTTGGTTAGGACAAGACCTGAAATGTTAGAACCACTAGTTGGTAGGTTGACTATTATTACCTGGGAGTTTGGATTTATTAAGTTAAGAATCATTCGGTATATCCAACATGAATAATGAGCATTTTGGTTAATAGCTCAGAAACTAGTGACTTAAACACAGATCTAAAATGTTCAAACTCCTTTTTAAATAGCTGAACTTACAGAAATGATTTATCTTAGTATTTTGGGCCAAGTGAAGTGTGTTAATCTACAAGTGGTAAAACAAAGACTGTGTATGCTGAAATTCAATCACAGTGCCAGCGACATCACAGATACAGAGTCGCAGTAAAAGCATTCTGCATGACTAAACTTACAGGTTTAGAGGTTTACCAGAGAAAGGTCTAGTAGCACTCATAAATAAAGTGCAAGAAGTAAACCACATGGAAATCCTGTGCGTGATTAAAAAATAATTAGATCAAACAGAACAGGTGAATATCATCGTCACTGTTATGAAGAAAGATAACAGTTGCATTTGTACTATTTCACAAGATGTGAATATATTAATTAAGACAGAACATTATATGTTGCTTACAGTTAAATCATTGATCTTTCAGATGCCATCTGCTATTTTTTTCAGTACTGGATGCAAACCAGGGTTTCTGACATATAAGACTAGATAAACAGATATCCTAACTTTGTAATTTTAATATGGCACTAGGAGGTACAAATTCCTTGGGCTTCTGTTTGGTAGTTCTTCAGCACCAGTAATGTTCCAGGGTGTTATTTCTCAGGTAACTTAAAGACTAGAAGGCACATGAAACATAACTGATGATCTATTACTGTGAAGCCGACACACACACACAAAAAAAAAAAAAAACACGAGAACATACTGTTGCAAAAGGTAAATATGAGTAAATATAAAATAACAGTGACAACTATGAAAACAAATGACCATATTCTGATTGCAGAGGGTCTGAAATCTGTTTGGGAAAAATTTAAGCAACCACCCAAATATCAAGGCCAGAAGATAAATAATCATTACAAAGATTATGGGAAATAAGGCAGAACCTTGCAAAGTTTTTACCTAATATGTATGAGAATACTGTGACTCTCATAAAACTTTACTGTAAAAGCTCACCCAGACTCTGCCACAGCGTGCTGTGAAGGAAAGGTTAGTTTGCTATTGCTTTCTTTTTTTTATATTACTTTATTGCCTTTTTCTGTTTTGTATACTGTGATTTGTTTTCTTACTGTTTTACTTGTATTCTGCTTTTAATTGTCACTTATGTTTATTTGACCTTATACCTCCTTGCCTTTCTCATTTCACTGGCTGGTGTGAGTAAGGACAAAATTATAATTTTGTGGAATCACTCTACTTTATTTAAATTTATTGGCCATCCTACTGTATTCCACAGTACCAGAATGCAAACGTGCCCACCCCCCTTTCAATCTATCGTGCGCTTTTAAAAATAGTGGCTCTCCACTTAGACAGCTAAAACTTAAGCTACTCACTTTCATATCTAACTGCTTAGTGCAATCTGCAGTGTTTAGGATAAACCATTTTTTCCATCTTAGCTTTAAACATCTATTGCAAGACCACTAATTATGGGAGAGCCCACATTCTGCCTCTCAGTAGTCATCTTGGGATTAGTGCTTCTATGTTCTCATGTTGAGCGATGAAGTACAGGGACATTATTTCCTGAAGACTGATGATCACCTGAAAGCTTAATAACTGCTTTATAGGTGACAGCTTGGAATCTGTGCTTATATTCTAGTCATGGTGAGAGAAGGAGCACAATGCATTGATTCCTTACTGTTTCTGGTTGGAGAGTGAGCGTCTGTGCTTATCGTTCCTGATTGGTCTGGTTGCTACTCAAGGCATCTACCAGCTGTTAGAAAAATATGTATTTGAACATATATAAAGTGCTAGTTTAAAAGCAAATAGTATGTAATGCATTTTATTCTATTTTACAATATGGTAGTAAGAATGATCTTATATGTAATTGCTTGAAGCTTTGGAGCTGCAGTGTGATTGAACTCTGACCCTGGCAGTAGCCAGCTCAGCAAGCTTATGTTTTTCACTAATGATTATCTGCTGGGTCAGGAAAATGAATGTATAAAGCATTGAAATCTTTCTTCCTTCCTCTGAGATGGTTGGCCTTGCGAATATTATCTGAGATAATATACAGCTGCTAAAAGTAATGTTGCGAGAAGAACTAAGAAGTGTATTACAAGACTGAACTGACTATTGTATTCGAGCAGGACTGAAACCTTGAAAGAATAACATTTACAGAAAGACATTATAACTGACCAGGTGCTTTGCAAGGCTGTATTATTCTCATGGGAAAACTTTTAAAAAGTATAACATCAGCTTTTTCTTATGAATAGAATATTGTAGACTATAGTGATGTAGGTGCCCTGTGACTGACCACGTCAGTAAAATGGGCACAGCTTGAATGTATGATTATAAAATGAAGAACACTTCCTGTATCATGCCAGACAGAATTCTATACTTGTATTGCATGGTCTTTTGCCTCCTGGTGTACACTAGTAAAGTTTTTTGCATCTGAGCCTCCTGTGTTGTCCTAATTTGTTTTTATTTAACAGTTTGGTCCTACGTTTGACCAGAAACCCTCGACAGCTGCAGATCAGAGTGTACCGGTGGTCGAATACTGCACAGGAGAAGCTACCGAAACGGTTCTTCTTGAAGCACAAAGACCTCCGACTGAATTGTCGTCTTGAGAGGCTGGCCACTTTTCTGATCTGTGGCCGAAGAGTGGTCTCGAACTGGTGGACCCAAGAGGCTCAGGTAGGAAGATTTTTGCCTTTTTTTCTGTTTTAGATCAGGGACTAGGTTACAGTAAATGTTATTGTCATAGATTTGTTGTACAGATCAGGGACATAAGAAATTACTGTATATTTTGTCATAGATCAGGGAAACAGAATAAGGTAGGCAGTTATTCTAGATAAACTGTGTAAGAAACTAAGATACCACGTGGTAAGAAAAGGGTTACGTAACAGTTTTCTTTTGACATGGGAAATCAGTGCACTAAAAAATCGCGAGATCCGCCCCTAACTGATGACGCAAAATATATGCAGTTACAACGAGCAGATAATATAAGGTATTATACAAAATGGGTTAATAAATACGGATTTGACGGTAAATTAAATAAAATTTTGTTAGTTAAACTTTTAAAACAGCTTAAATCTGACGCAGAAGGTCAGGCAAAGAAACAACGACAATTAGGCATTCCTCAGGCACATAGGTGGATTGAGGAAGTCTACCGAAGGGAACAAAAAATTAAAAATGCGAAAGCATTATTTTTAGACAAAGAGGATAATAATACAGTAATAGCGATGGCCCCTCCCCCTCCACCCCCTCCAATACCTTTTTTAGGATATGAAGCAGGAGGACAGGCTAGTCCACCTCCACGTTATCCTGAAGTTGCAGGGGCACTAAAACCATTCGTTAGAGAACCTATTGAAACTAGGACCCGGACACGTAAAACACTTAGGGACACAGATTTATATCAAATAGGGAGAGACTCACTAGAAGAGAGTGAAGAAATCTGTCCATTAATCGAGGTACCAAACCCTCAGGCAGGACAGGAAGGGTAGGACCCAACTCTCCTGGTGTATAGACCATGGACACCAGAAGATATCCGAAAAGCTACAGAGGGAATCCCTCACCCGAAAATTAATCATAAAAAGTTTATACAAGATTTACAAGGTATGAGACTAAGTTACCATTTAAATGGGGAAGAAGTAGAAAAGGTAGTTAGACAAATTATAGGCCCAGACTGGCACATGATTTGTGGCACCTGGAACGCTCGTGATGCACAACTTAAGCTACTCCTACATAGTGACGCAGAATTAGACACCAGAGTGAAAGGTCTTACAGACCGAATCTCTGACAAATGGAAACCTAGAGCAGATTGGACTTGCATTAACCAATGCATACAACAAGATAATGAAACTGTAGATGGGTACTATGGTAGATTATTTTTAAATGTTTCAATAACCATAGTGGCATGACTATTCCTGAAAGTCAGACGAATGATAGCGCATATGAACAACAACTGAAAAATGCATTTTTGAAAGGTTGCATTGCCCCTATCAGTAGCTTTATTACAAAGCATATGATAGATCACCGAACAAGTAGGCTACAAGCCTTACTTGAGTATGCTAGACATGCTGAAAGACACTTTAATAGTAAAAAGAAAAAGAAAACACATGTCTTCACAGCTGAAGACGGAGCAGAAGTCTTTGTAGTACAGTCGAGTAAAAAGGGTAAGAAAAATACCCAGGGTAATAAACAATCTGACAAAAAGTCAGAGGACTTTGAAGAGAGAAAAAAGAAAGGTGAGTGCTTTAAGTGCGGTAAAAAAGGACATTTAGCAAGGGATTGCAGGCTAAATAAAAAGGCGACTACAGAAGATAAAGATAAAGGTGATGAGGACTGACTATATGATAGTGATGACAATCAAAAATCATCAGGAAAGGTTAACAGACAAAGGACAAATGTGAATGTAGTGGAAGGAACAGAGGAAGTACAAGCAGATGTAGAGGATGAAGAAAGTGAAGTTTTAGACTTAGCATTATTGAGCTTGGAGCTCTATTTGGCAGACACAAAACCGGAAGTTACGCTTCTGGTGGAAGGTAGGGAAGTGAAATTCTTGTGTGACTCAGGAGCGTCACGAACTTTGATACACCCTTCAAAGTTACCAGAACACTCTGAATCACCTGACTATATATTAGTGAAAGCAGCAAATGGACAGCTATATAGGGAACCACTTTCCCATGACATAGCAATAACTGACCCTGTTTCAGGTATGACTCAGAAAAGTAAAATTGTAGTATCTGCGAAATGTCCAGTAAACTTACTGGGAAGAGACCTTATGCAGATATTTGGCATAGCAGTAGTTCCTACTATGCAGGGTATGGAAGCACAAAGACAAATGGATACTTTTGTGGTGCGATCGGAGGGTGAAACTTTTTACTGGTACAGCCAGGATCTAGTTACGACTGGTCCAGGGGCAGTAACCGAGGAACTGATGAACGTAGCCATCAGTAAGGTCCCCTCCCTTGACACTGATCAACAGCATTTGTTACATTGTACTCTATACTACTGTAGTATGCCAGGACCGGATAAGGAATATGAGCAAGAGTTGTTCAAAAATCCTGCTAACAGATTAGTATTACGAACCTTATATTGGGATACTGAGGGAAACAGTGTAGTAAGCTGTTCACTACCACAGGAATTCATGAAACTGTACAAATCCAATAGACTGCCACATGTCAGCTTGACAAAAAATAAAAATGCGAGATGGGCAGACTTAGGAGAAAAAGTAACAAAATGGGAAAAATAAACTGATTTAGAATCATCAGAACAGGGAGTACAAAGACAGAAATTGAATTGGCTAACACAGACACGTCCAGCTGTACACTTACAACATAGTGAAGACAGCTGATTAGCATTCTTGTTAGAAGAAGAAGAAAAAGCCTTGTGCGATCTACCAAACATTCTTTGGTCAACAGGAAAATCAGATGTAGGACTTATTCGAACAGCAGTTCCAGTAACCATTACACCAAAATCAGCATTCAGACCACAAAAAAGACAATACCCCTTGAGGAAGGATGCAGAGCAGGGAATCAAGCCTATAATAGCAGCATTACTCAAGGAAGGAGTACTGGTAGAATCTCTAGATTCACCGTGTAATACCCCTCTATTTCCTGTTAAAAAAGCAAATGGGGAATGGCGGATGGTACAGGATTTACAAGCCGTAAACAATGCAAAAATACCCAGAGCACCTACGGTGCCAGATCCACACACTTTGTTGAACGATTTGAAGCCACAACAAAAATATTTTACTGTGGTAGATATAAGCAATGCTTTCTTTTCAATACCTATACATCCTGATAGCCAGTATTGGTTTGCATTTACATTTCAAGGTAAAAGATATACCTATACACGGCTACCAAGGATATTGTGAAAGTCCAATGATATTTGCACAAGAAATGGCTAGCAACCTGGCGGGATTTACTCCACCAGGAGGTAGTCAGATTCTGCTTTATGTAGATGACATCTTGCTATCATCCCCCACCCAACAGCAATGCAGGGAAGATACAATAGCATTATTGAAATTTTTAGCAGCACAAGGACACAAAGTAAACAAGAATAAGTTACAACTTTGGAGAAAACAGGTTAGATACCTGGGATATGTAATATCCAAAGAAGGTAGAATACTAGATGAGGATAGAAAAACAGCGATTTTACAGGCACCTAAACCAACAACCAAGAAGGAAATGATGTCCTTCTTGGGAATGACTAATTTTTGTCGAAGTTGGATATCAAACTATGCTTTAGAATCTGCTCCATTGGCTGATTTAATATATAAAACACCAATGGCAGCACAAGATGTATTACAATGGACACCTGAAGCAGAAACAGCTTTCTGCAGACTAATACAATTGATAGCTTTATCATTAGTTTTAGGACTTCCAAATTACCATAAAAGATTTTTCCAAACCGTAGATTGTAAACAGGGATACATGACGTCAGTTCTGATGCAACAGCATGGAAGTAAGCAACGCCCCATAGCTTACTATTCATCACAGTTAGATCCAGTGGCACGATCATTGCCACATTGTGTACAAGCAGTAGTCGCAGCTGCAATGGCAGTACAGGCTTCAGCCTCGGTGGTGTTATTCCACCCTCTCACATTGAGAGTGCCTCATGCAGTCGCGATAATTTTACTGCAAGAAAAAATAGCATATCTATCTCCTGCTAGACATCTTTCTTGTATGACCATACTGCTGAGCCAACCTCATATGGTAATTGAACATTGTACAACATTAAATCCATCAACGTTACTTCCGACTCCTGTGGATGGCACACCACACAGTTGCCTGCAGGAAATTGAGCAAATAACTTTGCCCAGACAAGATCTCACTGATATGCCCTTGGATGATGCCGAGGTGACATTTTATGTGGACGGTTCATGCAGAAAGAGTCCTACGGGGAAAAATCTAGTAGGGTATGCAGTAGTCACAGATACAAAGATTTTAGAAGCCCAACCCCTACAGCATAACCTGTCTGCTCAAGCAGCAGAATTGATAGCCTTGACACGGGCTTGCACTCTAGCGAAAGACAAATGTGTGAACATATATACTGACAGTCAGTATGCTTTCTCTACAGTGCATGTTTTTGCGCAGCAATGGAAAAATAGGGGAATGATAACATCTACTGGCAAACCGATTAATCATGCGCAACTTATTTTGAACTTATTGGATTCTATTCAGTTACCTACCAAAGTAGCTATTTGTAAATGTGTAGCTCATACAAAACAACAGGATTCGATTTCAAAAGGTAATGCACGAGCTGATGCAGCTGCAAAGCAAGCGGCCTCAGACTCAGAAGCTTTACTTTTGAATGAGGAATTACAACCCTCTGAGATTTTAGATTTAGAAATGTTGAAAACAATGCAGACATTGACTACAAAAGCTGAGAAACAGAAATGGGAGAGACGAGGTGCAATCCTCGAAAATGGACTGTACATCTCCAAAGAGAAAAAGCCAATATTGCCGTCTAATTTATTTAGATATGCAGCTTTGTTGAGCCATGGGCAGAGCCATGTCTCAACAGGGGGGATGGTACAGTTAGTAAATCGAATATTCCAAACATACGGATTCACGAACTTCACACAAAAATTTTGTGCAGCAGGAACATTCAAATCCAAGCAAGGGAGTTTTCCTATACCACCATATCCGTTCCATACTATCTGTATGGATTTCATAGAACTGAGTAAATCTGAAGGGAAAAAATACTGTTTAGTGATTATAGACATGTTTTCCAAATGGGTAGAAGCTTTTCCAACTAAAAATCCGGATGCAGCGACAGTGGCAAAGGCCCTAATAAAAGAAATAATTCCTAGATTTGGCATACCGGAAAGAATCTATAGTGACGATGGGACACACTTTGTCAACCAGACAATCCAACAACTTGGGAGATTCTTTGGGATCCCCTTGAAGAATCATTGTGCTTATCACCCACAGTCTGCAGGACTGGTGGAAAGGTACAATGGAATTTTGAAAAGTAAGTTGAGAAAATTAATGAATGAAACGCAGAAGAATTGGATTTGCTGTTTGCCTTTGGCACTGCTGAGCATGAGAACAGTTCCAAACGTAAAGGGTTTGACCCCCTTTGAAGTGATATTTGGAAGGGCATATTATGTGCCACAGTGGAAAGCTCTCATGCCTTTAGAGCTGGAGGCTGACAGCTCATTAGCTAATCATATGAGGAAATTGTTAACAAATAAGACTGTTTTGCAGTTGAACTCTTTTTCAGATAACGAACAAATGAGACCGGAAGCGGTGCTGACCCCTGGGTCCTGGGTTTGGTTGAAGGTCATTAAAAAGAAAAACTGGACAAGTCCGAAGTGGGAAGGTCCATACCAAGTACTGTTGGCGATGCCTACTGCAGTCAAAGTTGCTGAGAGGTCGTCCTGGGTCCACCTGATGCACTGTAAACCGGTAAAGAACTTTCAGCTTGATAAACATTTTGAGACTGATACACCACAAAGGCAGGATGGCCAAGAGCAAAATGAGTAAAAACACAAACCAACCCCGAAGATATTGTTTAACCATCTTGCTAACTATACATCTATTGACTATGATTGTGGTGACTTTCCTTTTGTTGTGGTTTTTCCTGCATATAACCGCACAAATGAAAGTGGCGAAACGTGATGAACTGTCTATAGACTGGCATCCAAACTTTAACACATACCTGGCTATGAAGCGTGTATATGTAGAGACAATGAACGTTTCAAACTGCTGGGTTTGTACTGCTATACCAACAGCATATGGAGGACTGTTGATGTCCGCTGTCCCCTTGGGGATAAATGAGACTTGGGAAAATTTACTTTTTGATACAAGTTCTGTGAGATCACAGGACAAAATTGCATTGTATTTGCCTATTACACAGAGAGGAATTGTTTGTTTCTTTAAAAATGATACACTCCAAGTTGGTTGGAGTAACTGTAACATAACTGTATCTTATAAATGCTATATTAAGGCCAAAGATAAAAGTACTAGTTGTAGCACAAATTATGATTCATATTTGAGCTTAATGAAAACAACGATAAAAGATGTGCAGAAAAATCCTGAATTGCATAAACAATTGTCTGTTATAGACAAGAAGATGTTTCATTCAGAGTTAACCCGCATCAGTACTAAAGTAGAAAACTGTTATTTTGTTTGTGGGAAAAAAGCATACAAATGGCTACCTGAGAATTGGTCCGGCAGTTGTTTTTTGGGTTATCTGGTTCCGGCTATAAGACATACTGCAGAATTACCTCTAGGTAAGATACGAAACGTAAGAGATGTAGCTCGAAAAACTGGGAATTCAGTCAAAAAACCTGCTAATCCAGTGGGTAAGATCGAAGCTGGCTGGAAGGATCATCCATCCGTGAAAGATAAAGAAAAATTGACTCATATGGACTTGAGTGACAGTGTTATATCCTGGGCTGGAATATTCCCAGCCTATGGAGCAGTCAAATCGATCTGGGAGTTGAGAAAATTGTCAAAGCTTCTCGAAGTAATGAGTAATGCAACTTTTTCTGCTCTCGAACTTGTGACTGATGAAATAAATGCAATGAGAACTGTTGTGCTACAAAACCGAATGGCTCTTGATTTCACCCTAGTGGCGAGAGGTGGTACATGCGCGCTTATCAAAGAAGAATGCTGTGCATTTATACCAGATAATAAGGATGAGATAAATGACCACCTAGAGGTAATACAGCAGGTATCGGCCATGACTGAACCAGGCCCAAACCCACTGACGAACTTTTTCCAGAATCTATTTGGTGAGTGGGGTTCAATCCTAATGAATATTTTGATTGCTATTTGTGTTGTTCTGCTCTTATTAGGAGCATGTGTCTGTTGTGGGATTCCCTGTATGAAAAGATTAGTCAGAGAATTTGTTGATATATCTGTAACTGAGACTATGTACCAAGACATTGAGTTGGATCTATTGGTTCCAAATGAAATTCTTTCCGAAATATAAAACAAATGACTTGCCTAGTTAAAAGTCCTTAAAGGAGAAGGCTAGGGAATGATATGATATTGTTTATGTTTCTGAATAGAATAAAAAGTATTAAAAGGGAGGAAAATGTTAGAAAAATATGTATTTGAACATATATAAAGTGCTAGTTTAAAAGCAAATAGTATGTAATGCATTTTATTCTATTTTACAATATGGCAGTAAGAATGATCTTACATGTAATTGCTTGAAGCTTTGGAGCTGCAGTGTGATTGAACTCTGACCCTGGCAGTAGATAGCTCAGCAAGCTTATGTTTTTCACTAATGATTATCTGCTGGGTCAGGAAAATGAATGTATAAAGCATTGAAATCTTTCTTCCTTCCTCTGAGATGGTTGGCCTTGTGAATATTATCTGAGATAATATACAGCTGCTAAAAGTAATGTTGCGAGAAGAACAAAGAAGTGTATTACAAGACTGAACTGACTATTGTATTCGAGCATGACTGAAACCTTGAAAGAATAACATTTACAGAAAGACATTATAACTGGCCAGGTGCTTTGCAAGGCTGTATTATTCTCATGGGAAAACTTTTAAAAAGTATAACATCAGCTTTTTCTTATGAATAGAATATTGTAGACTATAGTGATGTAGGTGCCCTGTGACTGACCACATCAGTAAGGTGGGCACAGCTTGAATGTATGATTATAAAATGAAGAACACTTCCTGTATCATGCCAGACAGAATTCTATACTTGTATTGTATGGTCTTTTGCCTCCTGGTGTATACTAGTAAAGTTTTTTGCATCTGAGCCTCCTGTGTTGTCCTAATTTGTTTTTATTTAACACCAGCCAAAGGCTAAAAGTGGGGTTTGGCTTTATTGGCATGAAATTGATCATTAAAATGACAAAACAAGTCATGGGCATTCAGAATTGCCAATTAGCTGAAACATCTGATGTTCATAAGGTTCATTTGCATATATTCCATGTGCTTCTGATTCAAGAGGCTTGGGAGGTCACTCAGTGGAAGGTCTAGCTTTGCTGGAGGTTTCATTTTTTTCTGATTGGTTTTTCAGTGACCTTCTCACTTATTGTTTTGGATTTTGTAAACACAAACTCCCTGGATCAGATACTCAATACACCAACCAGGGGTGCAATCATACTGGATCTGGTCCTCTCTAATATGGGATACTGCTACACAACCCTACTGTAATGGCTTTCCTGGTAAGGTCAGACCACAAAATGACCTCATTTGAAGTAAAACTAAAACCTGGACCCGGAGCTAAACCTGGAATATTCAGGAACTATTCTAAGGCTAACCTACTGGTATTAAGTGAGAACCTGGCAAAATGTCAAGCCTCCATAAACCCTAAGAACACTGCTGCCTATACAGAACTGCTCACTGAAACCCTGTACAAGCATGTTAATAACTGATTAGAGGCAGCTGTACCCACCAGGAAGAACTACAGAACTAACTCAAAAAACAACCCACTCTGGTGGAATCACAAAATCAATAGGCTGTATAACAGGAGGAAGAAAATCATGGCAAAAATTAGGAGGTGCTGCACTCAGCAGCATAAAAGCACTCTTTTCAAACTAAACAAACAACTCAGAGGACAAACAAATTCTACCAAAGCCAAGTTTGAGTTATGTTTGGCCTCTTAGGCCAAGGACAGCCACAAAGCATTCTTTAGCTATGTCCGCAACCTCAAAGACAATACACAATTGTGTGCAGAGCTCATTGTAAATGGAGTCACCTATACTAAGTCAGATGATATAGCAAACCTCCTGGCTGATAAATTCAGCTCCAACTTTACCCCTCTTTACCCCTCTCTCCCCTTCAACCTTCCCTCAGTAAATATCATCAAATATAATTCCCTTTACTATCACTAAGGAACAGGTCCTTAATGCTCTCTTTAAGACCAAGAACATTGCATCATCACAGGATGTCTTCTAAATAGCATGAAATGTGACCTATGAGGGCCTCTGTAATTACTGTTTAACTGTAGCCTCAAAACAGGCTTCATATCTCATGAATGGAGAAAGGCAACAGTCATCCATATGCACAAAGATGGACCATCTACAGACCCTGCAGACTACAGAGCCTTAAGTCTTACTAGTCTTATATGTAAAGTCATGGAAAGAATTATCATGGAGATGATCAACAGAGATAGAGTAAACCTCCAGACACTGTACCCAACCCAGTTTGGTTTCATCAGGGCAGATCATGCTTACTCAACCTGGTGAACTTCTTTGAGAATGTCAGCAAAGCAATGGATGAGAGCTAAATCATTCACACTACCTACCTTTAACTGACTAAGGCATTTAACAGAATACCCCACTCAGGCATTGTTGAAAAATTCAAGAGTTTGGGTACAAACCTATGTGTCACCCGGTGGACAGCCAACTGGCTCATAGGACTCAGGAAGTTAGAAATGTGGAGTCTACCTCTACAAAGAGGCCAGTCACTAGTGAAGTCCCTCAGGGATCAGTCCCTGGACTGCTCCTTTTTGGCATTTACTTCTCAGATATCAAGGCCAATGCATAAAAATCCATAAACACTTGAATAACAAAAAAGCCACACAGCAGCAATAGTTTGTTCCCCAAAATTTATTCTTAGCGCTTTTGTCTCAGACAATGACAAGACTTCATCAGATAAAAGTATGAACTCAAATGAACTTTAAATACCCATGAAGCCAGATGACATCAGCATCCCATTGCACATTTAAAGAGAAACATACAATTACTCTAAATTACATATAGTAACATACATTAAAAAAACTTATTATAAACATTTCATATAGAAAAAAGAAAGTAAATAACTTGTCAACAATAACTGTTGAGTTTATCTATGTTCTGCTTTCAATTTTAAAATATATCGAATGGATGCCATCTCATTCAACCAAGGCCAACCTACTGCTCTCAAATGTAAAATCCAGTACAACTCCCTTTGCTCAAGAAAATTTTGTTAATGTGTTCATAAATACCATTTTTTAATTTCCGCTCAGTCGATATTTCTTAAAAGAGACTATCCTAAAGAATTTGCGAGGATAAAATGGAAGTGATAAATAAGCAGGGGAGGGAAGTCTATGTTCCTATTTTAATGAGGTTGGAAGCTGATGATTTTCACAATTTTACTGAGCATACTAATGTGGTCCGTGAAAGTAATTTGACTGTATAACAAAATGCTGATATTAAGTTTAGATTTGCCTTTATTACAAAATTTACTCTGGATGTCAAACAGGTGAGGGATGTTATTTTTAAAAATTGGTCTGTGCTTATGGACGACTGTGTGGTAAGGAACAAAATAAGTTCTAAGCTGGTGGTTGTATATAAGAGGGCAAGTAACCTGAAGAATCTTATAGAGAGTCCACTTTGCCCACACAGTTTTAAATACAAGAAACTTTGGCAGATGTCCAAATGTGGGTGTTGTCATTTTTGTTCCTATATCAATGCTGGGGGACTCTTCAATATAAATGCTACCAGTTGAATATTAAAGGGAAGTACAATTGTAACAGCTTAGGAGTAGTATATGGGGCATTGTGTCAATGCTGCCCAGTATTTTATGTTGGAAAGACTGAGCACAAATTAAAAAAAAAATCTTGTTTATGAACACATTTATGAAATAAATAAGAAAAAAATGACCAATGCCCTATTTCAGCACTTATTGGATTTCCCTGAGCACCAGTTTAAGTTTGTGGTAATTGAACAAGTTAAACCTAACCCTTGGGGTGGACCATGGCAACTTTTTTCTTGAGCAAAGGGAGTTGTACTGGATTTTATGTTTGAGAGCAGTAGGTTGGCCTGGGTTGAATGAAATGACATCCATTGGATGTATTTTAAAATTGAAAACAGAACGTAGATAAATAAATTCAACAGTTATTGCTGATAGTTATTTACTTTCTGTTTTCTATTTGAAGTGTTTATAATATTTTTTTTATGTATGTTACTATATGTATTTTAGAGTAATTGTGTATGTTTCACTTTAAATGTACAATGAGATGCTGATGTCATCTGGCTTCATTGGCATTTGAAGTTCATTTGAGCTTATACTTTTATCTGATGAAGTCTTGTCATTGTCTGAGATGAAAGCGCTAAGAATAAATTTGGGGGAACGAGTCCATGCTGCAGTGTGGCTTTTTCTGTTATTCAAGTCAAGGCCAATTCCAGTGGTCTGTGGCTTACTAAATTTGCAGACGATTGCAAGTTAGGAACTGTCATTGAGTCTCACACTGACACAAGAGCCAGTGGTGAGGATTTAGGCTCCTTGATTATTGGCCTGGAGTGGGGAAGTCACAGATAACTTTAGTGTTTTGTGCTTGTGTGAAGTATGTGTCTTTGACTGTCTTCTGTAGTGGAACAGCTAGGAAAAGTGTTTTTGGTAACGTAATGTTTAGGGCTGAGATTATGGACAGTGGTAGGGTTAGGGTTAGTACACATGAGTACAGTGGTATGGAAAGTTGAAGTTACCCCTGTTCATCCTTAATTATGTGTTGTTAATGCTAACCCTACTGCTGTCCTAACTTCAACCTTACATATTACCTTTCCAAAAGAAAAAGAAATACTGCTCAACAGTTATCGCTTTTTAGACTAATTATGTCAGATGATTTTTTTTTTTTTTGCAATTGGTTTATTTATTTTTCAGTGGTACTGAGTTTTGGTGAGCAGGATTTGATGTAATGAACACCAATGCTTCTGCTCAACAATGAATAATAAAAGTTGTGTGGTTGATCATTCTATACACATATGTGTGTGTGTTTATTTATTTTTATATGTCTATATGTATATATATATATATATATATATATATGTACAGTGTGTTTATATATATATATATATGTGTGTATGTATATATATATATATATATATATATATATATATATATATATATATATATATATGTATCTGTATATATATATATATATATATATATATATATATATATTCATACACACACACACAGACACACACACTTAGCTAGCTAGCTGGTTAGATAGATAGATTAGTTAATTTATGGACAAACAAACAAAATAGGACATAGCAAACAAAGTTCTTTCAGCTGCACCTTTGTATAACTCATATTTAATATATTTGAATTGTCCTTGCAGGACAGTACATATATATATATATATATATATATATATATATATATATATATAGACTGTCCCCAGGATTCAGGAACATTTTCATGCATGCTACTCCTGCACAAAATATGACCACAGAGCGATCCAGGAACGTGCAGTTTTGACGTGCAGAAGCAAGCTGACACTGTTCCTGCACAGAAACCCATGTGGGATGCTAATTACCTCATTTGCTGGTGAAAACCATGCAAATGAGGTAAAATAGTGATCCAGAAAGCAGGTAGGAAACCATGCAGGAACAGTATAAGCTGCAGAAATATATTTGGCAACTAGCTGAATACATTTCTGCAAAAATGAAAACAAAGCCATGACAGCTCCAATAAAAGCTTGTACCCTAATCTGTAGGCATGCCAATGGCCAAAAATACAGCCATTGGCATGTTAAAGTGTTTATTTTTTTTTAAATAAAAGTTTAATATTTTTTGGCCGATCTTGGATAGGAAGCACCGCAAAAATGGGATCGTGGGGAAAATAAAAAAAAATAAGTTGAAAAGTCCATTTCAAGGGAAACCTGCATTTTGCCATTATATATATAGGCAGGGAACAGTGGCTGCTAAGGGGGAAGGCTCTTGTGTAGTGCAGTAACTATGCATTAAGGCTGTGGGGTATGTTAATGAGGGGATTTATACTGAATCACAAAATTCTTCTAAGTGTCACACTGCACCTAACCGTGTAGGTGCTATAACACCATCGTATAGGTAGAGGAGCAACTAACATGAAAAGGGGGTGTATCATGCTTGCTGTAAGTACATTGGAGCTCCATTGCCCGGGTTTGTACTTAGCTAAGCACAGCTGAGCAAGGGTGTGATTCTGAGGCTGTATACTCTTATTCCATGAACTGAGGAGCAAAAAAAAAAAAAAAGAAGAAAATAGTACAACAAGGGAAATGCAGTACAAATCAGCAATATGGGATACTGCAACTCACAAGGGGCCATTGAAAGCACTGAATAATACAGCTGGCAGGTGGCTGCATAGCTGAAAATGGGAGGAGATGTAAACAAATAAAGGGTAACAGCACAATAAAGGAGAAATGAAATAGAAATCACTAATATGGGACTCTTCAACTCACAATGGGGCATGCAAAGCACACAATAATATAGCTGACAGGTGGCTGCATAGCTAAAAATGGGAGGATGTAAACAAATAAAGGGCAACAGCACAATAAAGGAGAAATGAAGTAGAAATTGCTAATATGAGACTATTGCAACTCACAATGGGGTATGCAAAGCACAGAATAATACAGCTAGCATGTGGCTGCATAGCTGAAAGTGGGAGGAGATGTAAGTAAAAAATAATTAAAAAAGGGCAACAACAGAATAAAGGAAATCATGCACAAATTACTACTAATGTCTCTAACACTCACAGTGGCCAAAGCAAAGCCATGAGTAATATAGGTGGCAGCTGCAATGTATCATAGTCAGCCAATCATACAGGCAGCATCTGCAGCACAACATTATAAAGTATGGAAACACCTTACAGTCTGTTTTTTCCCACAAACTCTGCACCATTGGTGTATACATGCTGGGGAATTTTAACTGGAAAAATGTTAGGGGCTGTCATTGCTTTGATCTATCAGTATGTGCTAGAGGCTGATGGCAGAGAGGAGGATAATGCTGCCACCCACCACAGACCAAGGAGGAGAAGAGTGTTCAGACCCAGGGTACCCTACCAGAGGCTACATGATCTGGAGATAGTAAGAGCACTACAGGGTGGACAGAGACATACTTCAGCAAATCACTGAGCTGTGCTGGCCTCAACACAGAGCTAGAACCGACCGAGGGGATCCCATCCCAGTGGCTACTAAGGTATGTGTAGCCTTAAGAATTCTCGCTACAGGTACTTTCCAAAGACCTACTGGAGACATCATGGGGGTCTCACAGGCATCTGCATCCAGGGTACACCACCATTTCCTGGATGCCATCCTACTCCATGCTGGTAAGCACATTTACTTCCCCAACACCTGTGACAAGAGGACCAGTAATAGTCACCTCTTCCACCATGTAGCATAATTCCCAGAGGTACTGGGTGCCATAGACTGCACGCACATCCACGTCAAACCACCACCTGGTGATCACGGTAGGGTCTACATAAACTGCAAGGACTTCCCCTCCATCAAATGCCAGGTCATGTGCAATCATGAATGTGTGTGCTGGCACCCCTGGAAGCTATCACAACTCTCACATCTGGCATTTATCACAGCTGTACCAAGCATTTGCCAGAGGAGACATCCCATATGGCCATCTGGTGGGGGATGCTGGCTATGCACTGGAGCCGTGGATGATAACACCCATCAGAAATGCACACACAAGAATGTCATAATGAGGCACACACACAAACAGGATCATTATAGAGCATGTGTTTGGGATGCTCAATTCATGGTTCCACTGCCTTGACATACCCAGTGGAGCCTTGCAGTACTCTGCAGTCACATGTGCACACATATTCATAGTAAGTGCCGTGCTACACAATATGATCCTGTGGAAACAGCTGCAGCAGGAACAGCATGGAGAAGGGCCACACAGCCCACCACCATTGTCAAGGTTCCAACAGTCATGGAGGGACTCACTGGAGGAAGCTCCTGAGCCTGCTCCTGTAGGCAGATGGAGGTGTGCCCAGTATGCCCTGGCTTTGGCAAAGAGGCAATGCAGAGTACACACACAGACACTGTAGGGACCCCAGGGACTGACACTTCTCTCTGACTAGCACACACAGTAAAATGTATGACACCCACATCACATTACCTGTAACTTACCATGTATAAGCAGTGTACTGTATGCATCCAACACAGGCGGTCCTCATTCACCGTCCTCACAACCGCTGCAAGCACAAGGTAAGTCAGTCTTCTTAACAATAAATGAATGGAATAGTATGTTTTGCTAGCATATCTAATGCTGTATGCATGCAAGGGAATGGGGTGGCCTACTGGGATAGCAGCACACAACTGACAGCTATGTAGGACACCAGGAAAGGTCTGGCCAAAACTGGCCTCCACACACTATGCAGTAGTACCCAAGGTGTCAAATCCCACTGCAGTATATCTGTGGGGACAACTAACTGGGGGTGGGGGATCATAGGCCACAGGCATGGATGTCAGGGTGGAGGTCCCATAACCACCCTTCACACCCACACAGCAAGTCAGCTGTAGAAAACCACAGAGAAATGTCTGGTAAAGGCACACACATGGTGGCAATGTTGAATTAACCCCCTACAAACTCACACAGTGATAGCACAGCAGGACCCACAGTTGTAGTAAGGCTATGAAGGGTAAGAAGTCTGAAACTCAAATGTATGCCAGTATAATCTGACCTGGGCTCTTTACTGATATGCCTCCAGTCCCCAAGACAGGGCATAATAGTATGGTAAATGGAACCAACATGTAAAGCAAATATCATCACAGTCTGTGCAAATGTGTACAGTTGACAGGTGTGCCCCCATATACCCACACAAATGCAGTAACATATATGTTTGCATGGAAATAGCAGCATAGCACACATTGGCAGGGCTGTACCAATACACATGAAAACATGTTGCCTGTCCACAATATGCAGGGGTCAATGAGCTATGTGTATGTGTGGTTAATACTGTCAGCATCTGGCCAGCAAGTTCTCCTGGCAGTCATCTTGTACTGCCCTAGGTACAGTGCTGCCTTTGACAGGGCCATGTGCAGATAACTGCAGTGCCGACTGTTATGCATGTCAGTGACACCGACTGCTCTGCCACCGACATACCTGAAAGTCACAGTGCTATGTGGAATATACTACACATATTAGTGACATCTTGAAGGATGTATAGCAGAGGTGTCAAGGCTTTTGTGAATATAAGCGCTTTGTGGTACTGTTGCCAGTGGTCATTCTCAATAATTCTTTTACTTATGTTTACTTTTACGAATAACAGACATACCTGCACAGTTGAATACACTCTGTACCCACACTCATAACTCACAACCTCTGACAGAAACGTAAAAACAACACAACCAACTAGTACTCGTAAACACAAAAAGACAGCGAAACTTGCAGATGTTCTCCTTTTCCAAAACTTTATTCCATAAGTGCTTTCGTAAGGACTAGTATCCAAACTTCCTCAGACAAAGTTACACAAGCAATCAATGACTTATATACTTATACAATTAATAAATAAAACAATAAAACAATTATATAAAAAGGCCAATTAAATAATTAAATAAACAACTTAATTCCTTTCCTCCTCTGGAAAACTATTTACTTTGTATTTCAATGTATAATTCATGATTTTATTGCTAAATACCTAGACTCTAAATTAGTGACTTGAATTAATATAACATACAAATGTATTAAGTAGAAAAAAAAAAAAAAAAAAAAAAAAAAAAAAATATATATATATATATATATATATATATATAAATATTTATGGTATAATTGAATCAATGAAATACTTAAGGCTATATTTTGTGTTAAATCCCCCCCCCAACACACACGCACTCACACACACACACACACACACACACACACACACACACACACACACACACACACACTCTACCTATCTAACTGTTTAAGTTTCAAAATGCATTTAATGGAAGCATATTCATTAAGGCCAAGGGTGTGTGTGTGTGTGTGTGTGTGTGTGTGTGTGTGTGTGTGTGTGTGTGTGTGTGCAAAGGTTCCAATTTGCCACAACAATTCCTTTTCTTCTAACCTTAATACCCATGGCCCTCCTCTTTTGTTATATAGTGCCTGGTGCACAATGGCAAACAAAAATTTGTGAGTGGGGTGTTGCAATATGTGCCTAGCTAAAGCATTTGTGGTGGTACCTTTACTTATATGATACGTATGTTCGTATATGCATTGGCGCACTGTCCTTTCTGTCTTTCCTATATAAAAGGATTGGCATTGTTGGCATATAGCAGCATAAACAATGCCCTTTGACTCACAATTGAATTGACCTAATATGTTGTATTCAACATCTCTAATGGTTATTTTAGTGCCCACGTGAATATGCTGACGCTGATGGCAGTGACCACATTTGTACATACCCATGTTCTTTTTTATAATTCCACTTGGAAGTTCTAAGATGTCCTTTAAATTTTGGCCACGCCGATAAATAATGTGTGGCGATTTTTCAAACTTTTTATTGATGTGTGTATCTTCTGGCAGCAGTGCCCAATTCTTATAAATAATATTTGAAACAAGTTTTGCATCCTTTGAAAAAGTTGTGATAAGTGTGGGACCTCCCATGTCTAATATACCTTTAGTATGGGAATTTGTTTGTGCATAGCTATTTCTATCACCATCCGACTCATGAATAAAATCATGATATCCATTAAAAAGGATAGGTCTAAAATGTCCCATGTTACTTTTGTTAACCACTTCTTGCTTTGTTTTATCAAATAGTCTGAGTGGATAACCTCTACTACTGAACATGGATCTAAGTAAACTACATTCTACTTGGAAATCATCCTCAAAAGGAATCATCCTTGATGCCCTGACCAATTGGTCTTTCATAACTGCCTTCTTTTGATGGAAGGGGTGGCTGCTAGAAAAATGCAAGAAAGTACTGGAATATGTGGGTTTCCTATATATAGGTGTTCTAAATCTGTTATGGGCTCTATCTTTTGATATGCACACATCCAGATAGTTGATAGCTTCTGTTTCAAATTGAAAAGTGAAATCCAAGAAGTTAGTAAAACATTTAATCTCTTCTATGAAAATTGGAACTGTAGTATCATCACCTTTCCAAATGAAAAACATGTCGTCCTGGTATCTAGTATACCAGGCAGCATGTTGTTGGAACAAGTCATTTTTAAATAAAAATTCATGTTCCCAGTATGTTAAAACACAATTGGTGTAGCTACCACCACAGGGTGCACCCATGGCAACACCTGTAGTTTGCTTATATTCTTGACCATCAAATAACATGAAATTGTTGTGGAGAACTAGTTGTAAAAGTGTTTCCAAGACATGTATTTCATCATTATCCATGCCTTTGACATACAATAGATGCCTAACCCAATCTATGCCTTGATCTTGTGGGATAACAGTGTATAATTCTTTTATATCAACTGTTAAAAAAATTGTAGTTAGCATTAAATTCTAATTTATTTATGCCTTCTAAGAATCCCCTTGAATCTGGGCAGATATGTTCTTCCCCTTTTATGAATGGTTTTAGTTTTCCATCAACATATTTGGCACAAGCATATACAATAGAGCCTCGTCCATCAACTATAGGTCTAAAAGGCAGATCAGAGACTTTCTTGTGTACTTTAGGACACCCAAAAATGACCGGTGTCTTTGGTGCTGCCATGGTTAAGTAGTGAAGTGTATCTGAATTGATACTACCTTCCAAAAACAGATTGTTAATATGGTTGTGAATTTGCTTATATGCAATGTTAATTTCATTAGTACTAATCAACTCATAACAGTCATCTTCCAAAACACCACGCATCTTTTTTATATAATCATGCTCATGCATAAATATAAGCCCCCCCTCCCTTATCGGGTTTCATTACCTGAATTTTGTGTAGCTTCAGGGACACCAAAAAGTCCAGTTCATCTGGAGTTATATTACTAGTAGTTTTCTTAGAAGTGTTACTACGTATGCCGTCTTTCAAATCCATTTCACAAATGCGTTCATATAGTGCTATAGTAGAGTGTAGGGGTGGGTTGAACAAACTCGAAACTTTCAAATCATGTGTTAAGCAAGGTGTATTGCCCATTAACACTGTTAAATTGAGTCGGGCACAAAAGAAAGCCCCCTAGATAAAAAAATCAACAAAACACATATCCAATTGAAAATTGGTATAGTTAAAATCTTTAAAGTCACCTTGGGAGCTCAATGTAATCAAAGGGCTAGCAAGCGAGCCATGGGCTACCTCCTCCGGAGATTCTGCTTCTTCCGTTGCTGCCCCTGACCGCTGGAATTTTATTGTGCCAGAGTAGCTTTCTGGCGAGCACCCTGAAAACCCTGTCCATTCATATTATTTGATGTGAACCCTGGTGTTTGTCGTGGACCATCGCCATTTTTAATTCTCTCGCTCCACCTTACCTGTGGAGGTTGGATGTTATTGTCGGAGCCTTCATCCTCGCAAATGTTGTCAAAGGGGCGTGAATCATGGTTAACCTCATCAGTGCCAATGAAATTAGGTACTTGTGGCGGTAAAGGATAAGCATTGCCTTTTTCGTAGGCATAGACATCCCTATTCAATTTTTTAGTTTTCACATCAGTGCTTCTCTTAATAACCACATCAATGGATGAAAAAATTCTACCATAATCAAATTCATACCTGGGGAATTCTGTATCTGATGTAATGTTTTTCTCCAGGATTTCTAGTTCGCCTTTAAGAGTAGCAACTTGTATGTCGTTATGTTTTATGATGATACCTAGGAATTCCATGCCTTGTCTGTCGAATAAGCTAATAAGCTCTAGATGGAAACTAGATTTTGGAATAAGTCTGACAGGATGCCTCCACTGACGGAGACCCTTAGGTACTACCTTTTTATTGAAATAGGTGTGCATATACGAGCATACGTATCATATAAGTAAAGGTACCACCACAAATGCTTTGGCTAGGCACATATTGCAACACCCCACTCACAAATTTTTGTTTGCCATTGTGCACCAGGAACTATATAACAAAAGAGGAGGGCCATGGGCATTAAGGTTAGAAGAAAAGGAATTGTTGTGGCAAATTAGAACCTTTGCGCGCGCGCACACACACACACACACACACACACACACACACACACACACACACACACACACACACACACACACACACACACACTGGCCTTAATGAATATTCTTCCATTAAATACATTTTGAACTTAAAACAGTTAGATAGGTAGACTGTGTATGTGTGTGTGTGTGTGTGTGTGGGGGGGTAATACAAAGTATAGCCCTAAGTATTTAATTGATTCAATTATACTATATATATATATATATATATATATATATATATATATATATATTTCTACTTAATACATTTGTATTTTATATTAATTCAAGTCACTAATTTAGTGTCTAGGTATTTAGCAATAAAATCATGAATTATACATGGAAATACAAAGTAAATAGTTTTCCATAGGAGGAAAGGAATTGAGTTGTTTATTTAATTATTTATTTGGCCTTTTTATATAATTGTTTCATTGTTTTATTTATTAATTGTATAAGTATATAAGTCATTGATTGCTTGTGTAACTTTGTCTGAGGAAGTTTGGATACTAGTCCTAACAAAAGTGCTTATGGATTAAAGTTTTGGAAAAGGAGAACATCTGCAAGTTTCGCTGTCATTTTGTGTTCACAACCTCTGACAGCTGGATGTCTGGACAAGGGCAGAAATAAAAGTGGAACAAAGGCACAATGATCGGCATGTGCTGTAAATATTACCGTTACATACTGAGAAAGTTGGTAGGGTGAGGGGTTTTCAGTAGCAGGAATGGTCTGAAGGTTATGTATTCTGAAAGAGTAATGTCTGTATTATTTTGTAACATCACACTTCAATTATACGTAACTAACTTGCCATAAAAACACAAGTTTACGTAGAAAGGATGAAACCTCTAGGCAAATACCTGGACATCCTGCCAAAAAATGTACAGGTCAGAGGTATGCACACACAAGAATATGACATGTTGGGTTAGGAAGATAACACACAAGCAGGAGATCCCCAGCCAGTATATCACCAGGTTACTGAACTGTTTACACAGCTGTGTGTCATTACTGCACTGGGTGTAGCCACACCTCACAAATGGCCTTGTTAGGCAAGAATATACATAGCTGCCCTCATAATATTGGTCTGTGCATCATACAACTAGTATTCCTCTGGTAAAGCACTGTGATTATCTGAGGATATCTGGCACTAGGTAATGACACAATACATTGCAGTTTCAGACTACAAATATGTCAGAAAATGTCTGCAAAACAAAAAAGTAACCTGAGGATAGTCCTGTGTATTCCTGAGAGGTACGGCTGTAGCACAAAAAACCCTGGACTGGAGTACACCTATCTCTGGAATGGAGTCCCACCCTAACTATAGAATGTCACAATAGGTATGCTCCTACACCTACAGAGCCACAGGACATGTTGGAACCCACATCAGAATATGTGACTGTACTGTGTATATATGTCTGTACAATACAGACAGATATGTACACCTCAACTGTCCGCATACACACACACACACACATCAGACAGGATTGCCCTCAGCTAGCTGTAGGTGGCCCATATGTCATATAACTGCATCTGTTGCATGAGATACACACACACACACACACACACACACACATATATATATATATATATATATATATATATATATATATATATATATATAGGCAACAGATAACAACATATGTCAAGCATACACACATATAGCTGTTGGGAACTGAGAGAGACAGTGATACAGAGAGAGAGAGAGAGAGAGAGGGAGACACAGACAGAGTGAGGCACACACACAGATACCGCAAATGGCATACAGTGATGTCCTGCTGTGGACAGTGGCATACCAGTTGTAAATAGTTGCATGTGCCAGCATAAAAGGTGAGCAACATTGTATAACAGTACTGAGGTTAAGTTTATAATATCACATCACCTGTGTGTGTGTGTGTGTGTGTGTGTGTGTGTGTGTGTGTGTGTGTGTGTGTGTGTGTGTGTGTCTATAGGTCCAAGTATTAGGAGACTCTTCCCACTCAGTATACTTCACATTGCCCTTCTTCACATGATCTGCTGCTTTCATTCACCTTAGAAGTACCATTGGACACTGATCACCCCTATAACCTCTGTAGTGTGTGTGATAACTGGGTAACACTATAGTACAAATAACTAAATAGGTAGGGTTTTAATCTCAATACTGGCAACTGTATTTGTGACAGTTGTGTATGTGAGAGTGAGGGTGTGTGTGTTTGTAGGTGAAACGGTTTTAGGCTATTCCCACCCACAACACTTCCCCGTGCCCCACTTTGTCAGACCTTTTGATGTCATTCCCCTTATTGGCACATTTGTCCAGTTGTTAGCCCAGTAAGCTCTGTAGTGTGTGTGATAACTGTGTAATATTATAGTACAAATAACTAGCTAGACAAGGGTTCTAATCTCAGATCTGACAAATGAGTCTGCGTGTATATTTGTAAGAAGAAGTATTTTGATAAGTCCCCCACCCACTGCCCTACTTTATCACTCCTGCTGATGTCATTCCCCTTATCAGCACCTTTAGCCAGTTGTCAGCCCAGTAAGCTCTGTAGCGCATGAACTAGCTGTGTAACACTATAGAACAAATAACTAGATATGTAGGGGTTCTACTGTCAGATCTGGTAAATTTGTGTGGGGGTGTATAAGTGTGTGTGAAAGTCTGTATGTTTGTTGGAAGGAGTATTTTGATAGGTTTCTCACCCAGTGGCATACTTTATCAGTCATGCCGATGTCATTCCCCATATAAGCACCTTTGGCCAGTTGGCAGTGTAGTAAGCTCTGTAGCACATGAAATAACTGTGTAACACTATAGTACAAATAATTGGATAGTCAGGGGTTCTATTCTCAGATCTGGTAAATGTATGTGTGTGGGTGTATAAGTGTGTATGTTTATAGGAAGAAGTATGTTGATAAGTTACTCTCCCACTGACCTCAGTCATGCCGATGTCACTCCCCTTATGGGTTCATAGGTGTGTACTAGGCTAATGGTCCTGGAGCTGTTACAAGCCTAGCCCATAAAAGTGCCCTGCCATTGTGCCACAGACATTAGTTCCTAGCACCCCGAACAAGTAGAACTACTGGAATGATCCCAGGAGTGAACTTTCTATTACCCATCCACTCATCAAGATCTCTCTGCAACAGGGTCATCTAGATGCCTTGCTTGACATGTATAGGAAGTCTATTCTAGGCCATGTGCAGTCTCTGGGTGAGGAACATTTCCCTCCAGCATGTTATGTTGATTGTGGTAATGAGGTCAAGGCCCCTGAAGTATGTGGTGCAGTGAGACTGGGATATCTTTATATGTAGCATTTGTGAAAGAGCTGGGTCAGACATGGCTTTGCATGTCAAGCAGAGATTGCCTCTAAGTAGGTGATATGAGACAGAGAATAGCTGGAGTCTTTTGAGTCAGTCTGTTTAGGTCATGTGTTTAATGCCTAGGATTCTCATTGTGAGGTACGTTTGTGGCCTCTCCACCTGTTGCAGGTGTCTAGTGAGGTACATACCAAATAGGCCATTATACTTGATGATTGGTCTAATGAGGGAAGAGTACACAGACATGATGACATCGTTCTTCCTGGATGCAAAACCCTTGGTAATGAGATGTGCCACATAGAAGGATTTCCTAACCACAGTGGCAATGTGGTGGTTAAAGGAGAAGTTGCTGTCAACCTGTGTCCCCAGATTTCTAATAACACCTATAGTGTTCATTGGGCTCCCATCGATGTGGTACTTAGTGGAACTGAGATTTTTACCAAAGGGGCTGATGATACATTTTGTGGTGTTGAGCTTCAGGCCATGGTTTCCACACCAGTCAGTGGTCTCAGTGAGGCTTTTCTGTAGGATGTCTGCATCACTTGTGGAATTAATGATGGCTCCCAGCTTGCAATTGTCTGTGAACTTGGTCAACCAGAGTTCCTTTATGTTGGCCTGGACTTCTGAGAAGTAGATGCTGAATGGGAGAGTACCCAGGACTGATCCCTGTGGGATTCCACTCATGACTGACTTCCAGTCTGACTTGGAGCTCACTACCTTCACACTGTGTGTACTATCTGTGAGCCAATTTGCTACCCACCTAGTGATACAGGGTTTGATGCATAATTTGGTGGGTTCATCCATAATTACTGACTGAGGAATGGTATCAAGAGCCTTGGCCAGATTGATGTAGGCTGTATGCAGTGCCTTTCTGTCATACACAGTCCTGGTGACTGACTCAAAGAAGCCAACCAGGTAGAGCAGGCATGACCTCCCTTTCACAAAGCCAAACTGTGTGGGGTCCAGAGTTAGCAGATTACCTATATGTTTGTCGATCAGGTCCCTAATGATGCACTCCATAGCTGTATATATCAGACTCATCAGGCTAATGAACTGATAATTCCAAGGGTCTGTAGTTGCCACACCTTTATGGAAAGGGATGACTGTAGCAGTGTGTCATTTGGGAGGGACAAAGCCTGAGGTGAGGCTGTAACTGCACAGGGCACACAGATGTGGTGCCAGATATCTTTGTAGTTCATGTAGAACACAGCCAGGGATAATGTGGGGTCCCATGGAAGCTGCATTCTTGCCCATGAAAATGCTGGTGTAACCTGGGTGGCAGTAATCCTGCGTGCCTGGCATTCTCCTGGTATTATGATTGTTCCCATAGGAGGGAGAGAGGGGTAAATCTGGCACTGAATGTGTCGGCAAGAATGTTGGCAATATCTGTTGGCTCAGTATAGGGGGTAGCATTGTGCAGTAACTCAGAGCACTTCTGGCTATTGGTGTGGAGGTTCCTGATATAACTATCAAAGGATATGTAATTGGTTTCAGTGTCTGCTGCAATTCTGCCATCATAGGTGACTTTAGATGATTTCATGAGGGATCTCAAGTTGTTGTTGAGGCTAATAAGGGAGTTTTACCACCCTTGGGTCTCCACCGTTTTCTGCAACAGTTTCTTCCTTCTGTTGTGCAGGTTATCAATGGCAGGGGACCACCAAATTGGCCTCCAGTGTTTGGAGGAGAGTGTCATGGTTCTGTTGGGTATGGCTAGTTCCATGCATTGATGTACATATTTGTACAGTGCATTTGTGGATGATTTGGCAGTCATGCAGGTATTTTCCATTGGCATGGGTGCTGTGAAGTTAGCCACCTCTGTTCTTATGAGTCAAATGTCAGCTTTGGAGAAGCTTTTCAAGGTGGTTACCTTTGTGGGGGGGGTGTAGATTTCCATGGTGATTTCTCTATGTTGGATCTGACCAAGTAGCGATTGACTACTGCTGTCAAGCAATGAACCCATACATTAGTAATCAACACAGGTCAAGGTTATTGCATCCTCTACTGGGTGTCAGAATGAGATGGTCTAGGGCATTTCAAATAATGAATTCCAGGAATCGTTGGGCTAGTGTATTAGTGCTTGAGTATCTTTTCCAGTTGATGGAGGGGTAGTTGAACTCTCCTACTATGAGACTGTTGGGTTGTACCTTGATAGATTCCAGGGTGTTGAAGAATGTGAATTGACAGTCTAGGGACATGGGTGGGGACATATAGCAGGCTAAGTCCTGGATTGCACTATTACCCAATGTCTGTTGTACCTGAAGTATCTCAGATGCATTATGCTGGCATACTACTCTGGATGTGTGCATATCCTTTATTAATATGGAGAGACTTTGGAGCTGTGGTCCATGTTTTGGAGCTGACAGGTGTAAAATGAGTTATAGGCTGGTAGTGCAGTGGTGCTGTCTGCTGCTGTAAACTGTTACAGCACAAATGTCAATGTTCTTCATTGTGAGGAGTGCTTCAAGTGGCTGCATCTCGGGAGTAAGATGTCTAGTGTTGAGCAGCATGACCTTCAGATTGCATATATGTATAGCTGTTATGGTGGTAATTTGATTTGGAACACTGCCTAAAAAGGCACTATAGGGATGGCAAGACACTTAGCCATTACCTGGAAACCCAGAGGTGACAGATGCAGGCCATCCCTGGCAAGCCATTGTAGTCTGTTAATCATGTCATCCCAAGCAGGCAGATACTGGATCCCATGAGAGTGACACCAGACACTTAAGCCAATTGTTGAAGTCAATCATTTGTTGTTTATGCTACGGTGACATTCTGGGTGACAGTAGTATACTGCTCAGGGCTACTGTCATACCTGCCTAGCTCACATAATCCGAGAGCTCCATCATGTCTCTTCTCATGTACTCCATGGAGGTGCATCTCAGGTCATTCACACACACATGGGCGATGACAGAGTGATACTTGTAGTTGTTGTGGAGTGACCTGACTTGGTGTGTTATGTGTTGGATTCTGGCACCTGATAGCTGACTGTTACCTCCTCCATGTTCAACCTAGTGAGTGGGACATCTGTGTGCCTCACTATTGACTCATCTATGATTACTGTATCAGGCAATGTGGTTAGTCTTTAGGGATTAGGTTAAGGGGCACACTGTGTAGGAGAGGTATGTGCCCCATAGTTTGTGCTGTGTTGTGTTGGTCGAGTGGGTGTCTGTCTTGGTGGTCTCCACTGTTTGGATAAACTTCTATTGAGTGCCTCTGTGAAGGTGGGTGTGTGGTTATTGTTTGTATGTCAGAGCTGTGATAGTGCATGTTTGGCAGGGGTATGTGTTCCATTTGGTGTGTCACAGGTGTTGACCCTTCTCCTCCTGACCAGCTAGTTCAGTCTTCACTGGAGAGTGCATATCGTCCAATTCTGTGATATAGGGGTATCTCTCACAGGTCTGAGTGTTGGGAGTTTAGAGGAGAGGGGTGTCTGTGTACATGAGGCAGTTGCAGAAGTGCCTCCTAATGCCCAAGTGCACTAGGTTGATGGGCAAAAGCACAGAGAACTGCACTTTAATCATACCAGGAGGGGTGATCATAACTACTAAGTATTGGAGCTAATTCTGTGAGGAATGCCTACTGCTGATGGCTCTCAGGTGTGCTAGAATAACTGATAAAAAAACTATTGAAGTGCAAAGCTATTAGGTTATTTGAAGTGCAGGAGTGAAAGAACTAGCAAGATCTAAGGGAAAAACTGAAGGCAGACTTTCTGGCACCTGCAACAGTTTACCTCATCTGTGCAGTTATCAGCACCTTTGACCAGTTGTCAGCCTATTAAGCTTTGTAGCATGTGCAATAATTGCATATCACTATAGTACAAATAACTAGCTAGGCAGGGGTTCTAATTTCAATACAGGCAAGTGTGTGTGTGTGTGTGTGTGTGTGTGTGTGTGTGTGTGTGTGTGTGTGTGTGTGTGTGTGTGATATACTGTGTTGATTATACCATTTTGAGTTGTGTACCACCCTATAAACTTCCCATCACCCTACTTTACTAGGCCTGTTGATGCCATTCACCTTAGAAATACCTTGGGACAAGGTGAAATCATATAAACTCCATGGCGCATCTGATAGCTGTGTAACACTATAGTAGTAATACCTAGATAGGTATTACTATATGATTTCATATAAGCTCCATGGCGCATCTGATAGCTGTGTAACACTATAGTAGTAATACCTAGATAGGTAGGGGTTCTGATCTCAATACCGGCAACTGTTTGTGGGTGTGTGTGTGTTTTTGTGTGAGAATCATATACTGTGTGGGTTATACCATTTTGAGTTGTGTACCACCATGTAAACTTCCCATCACCCTACTTTACTAGACCTGCTAATGTCATTCACCTTAGAAGTACCTTGTAAGCTCCGTGGTGCATCTGATAACTGTGTAACACTATAGCAGTAATAACTAGATAGGTGGGGGTTCTAATCTCAGTACTGGCAACTGTTTGTGTGAGAATCATATACTATGTGGGTTATACCATTTTGAGTTGTGTACCACCATGTAAACTTCCCATCACCCTACTTTACTAGGCCTGCTAATGTCTTTCATCTTAGAAGTACCTTGTAAGCTCCAAGGTTCATCTGATAACTGTGTAACACTATAGCAGTAATAACTAGATAGGTGGGGGTTCTTATCTCAGTACTAGCAACTGTCTGTTTGAGAATCATATACTATGTGGGTTATACCATTTTGAGTTGTGTACCACCGTGTAAACTTCCCATCACCCTACTTTACTAGGCCTGCTAATGTCTTTCACCTTTGAAGTACCTTGTAAGCTCCGAGGTGCATCTGATAACTGTGTAACACTATAGCAGTAATAACTAGATAGGTGGGGGTTATTATCTCAGTACTAGCAACTCTCTGTGTGAGAATCATATATTGTGTGGGTTATACCATTTTGAGTTGTGTACCACCCTGTAAACTTCCCATCACCCTACTTTACTAGGCCTGCTGATGCCATTCACCTTAGAAGTATCTTGTGACTAAGTGAAACCATATAAGCTCCATGGGTCTGATAACTGCATAACACTATAATAGGAATAACTAGATAGGTATGGGTTCTAATCTCAATATTGACAAGTGTGTGTCTGTCTTTCGGTGAAGATCATATCCTGTTTGGCTGATACCATTTTGATTTGTGTACCATGCATGCCTGTTTACTACCTCCCGATGGCATTACTTTATATAGCATGGTAATGGCATCTGCCTCACATGCCTCATGTTAAACCATTGTGCAGGCCATGCCAGTCTTCTGTACAGATGTCTATGCAATATCCAGATGTTTACAACCTATATCTGCTCTGTGTCCCTTAACAATGCCCATGTATATGATATTGCTTTCAAATCAGCCATAGTGAGTGCAGTGACACACATGCCAGCATCAGGCATCATACCTGACTGAAACATCATGCTGATACAACATCTGCCACACTATCACTTGCCTAGGCTTGTAGGAGCAATACATGACTCCACATCCTATTCCTGATGGGTTATCTCATCATCCATGAAGGCATTCAGAACATTACATGTTGTAAGAGGTAGTATGTTATGTCCCATGCATATAACCGATGGGGGCATGTCATGTGTATGTAGTAGTACAGTACATCAAGGTGGAATTATAAGTTTACTAATCTGTCTATTGCCAACTTTGTTAATGTTACTGTGTGCACATCACCTGTGCCAGTCCTTACTGTGTGTATGCAAAGGATATACCATTTTGTCTCCCTGTTCCACCTGGTGAACTCAGGAATACATACCACAAACCTGCCATACACAGTATCATGCATGTCCTCATCAACTGCATCAGAGTTGAGTGTATGGGAAAGAAATGGCAGGGCCAACAGGTGTTGACGGGTGAATCTGTTGCAGTTAATGTAATGGCTACGCTTGTGAGGGACCTGCTGACAGTACTGTAGTAACCTGTTCTGTATATATGAGCCTGTGGTACTACATAACACTAAGCTGACTTGTCTGAAGGCTACCTATCTGTGGCAAGGGGTTCTATGCAAGGTCACACTGTCTGACAACAGTGTCCCTTGCACACTTTTGCATGCATATACACCTGGTACATGTATATATAAAGGCTGTACTTTGCCTATGACATTGTCAGTGTATTCCCACTATGCCATGCTCCCTCTTGGGAATATCTGCAGGGCCATAACCTGCAGACACATAGACACCTTGAACACAAACAGAATACAGTATGTCAGACTATATTCAGTCAGTGGTACTAACAGCAATAATGCATCCTAGCTAATAAGGTACATACACCTGTCTGTGTACCCATAACAAATGCAAGCAGACAGCACCTTACATAGTATTACATAGCTACACTGTACTATACTCATCCTGTGCATCAGACCCATAATAGCATGCACCTGCATCAATGGTATGGATGACAGAGATGTGGCACAGGTATCATCATATGCACAGGGTGTGGTGTGGGTTTGTCGGAGGCCTAGGCTAGGCCATACAGTTGACATCATGTGCGTGTGTTTGGAGAGATATCCAATAGATGGGCTGTGCAGAGGTGTTGTGTGTGTCTGGAGGTGACCTGCCTGTGATACAGATGTGTGTGTGTGTGTGTGTGTGTGTGTGTGTGTGTGTGTGTGTGTGTGTGTGTGTATGAACACAGTCATACCATGTGGCTGCCCTACACAGGGGTACATTGGACAGCTGTGGACTGTATATGGCAGGGTGTCCAGTTCACCATTTCTGGCCATGGACATGGGAACTGGTCCTGTCAGGAGTATCACTGGCACCACCAGGCCCAAGGCCAGATGCAGTACTGCTTCTTGATGGTGACTGCTGTCTGCTGGATCTATACCCCTGATGGGACCGGACAGGACCACGTGCCCATGGCCTGCTCTGGTGTCATGTAGACAGCAACCCCCCTTCAGTAGTGCTGGTGTTACTGCCACTATGGGAGTGTGAAGGTGCATGGCCCCATATACTCTCAGCTGTTGGCTGTTGTTGGTGCTGACCTACATCCATGTGGCAATGTCCATCTCCCACCACATGCTCTAGCACAGACATGCCATGGTCAAGGATTGCAAAGGTCTCGCCTCACCATCTATTCACAATCTCAGTATTTTGACCTGTGGCCTCAACAAGGTCATGTATGTCACCATGTAAATCAGGAAGAGTTGTATCCACCACCCTGAGTATTTGTCTGGTGTGGCATTCACTACATGTCTGTGCATCCATGGCAGCCCAAAACATGAGTTTGATGACTCCTGCTGTGGCACTTGCGGACAGCAGCTTGACAAACAGTGGTCCTTCTGTGAGTACCCCTGTCCATCCATCTGTATGAGACCTCACCTGCGCTTTGGCTGTGGCCAGTGTCTACACTCACACCTGCTATGGTCACCACACTAGCCTGTTCAGTGCCACCACCTGCCAACTGTCCATCATCTGTGGCCACTGGTGACAGGGTATGTGTGGGCATTGTCACTGTGTGCGGGGATGGTGTGGACAAGAGTGGGATGCCAACCAATGGCAAAGATTCAGCCCCTGACAACCCCACCTGTACCTCACTGTTCCTATCATCATTGTCAGAGTCTGCAGAGATAATTACATCAGTGTCCAAGCAGGAGGGACCCCAAACCCCATCACCACCTGTGAGGGGAAGACAACATATGTACAATAATACCTGCACTTTGAAGTTGGCTGGTACACACACACACACACACACACACACACACACACACACACACACACACACACACACACACACACATACACACGCACACACACACACACACACACACACACACACACACACACACACACACACACACACACACACACACACACACACACTTACAGGTGAAGTGGCACAATTCTGTTACACAGACCACACATTACCCATATGGTGACATGCATGATACACGGCCCTCAACATTATGCATTGCAGCCAGTTTTACTGCATGTAACTAGCAATATAGAGCTCAGGGGTACTTGATTAGTGTTATTAGGTGAGGGACCTTCCCCAGCACAGACTGCACCCATGTGCACATCATTGCTGTTCACCTGTGTAGCACAGTGGCAAGTACTACAGAACATACCTCACAACTGTACAGATCCTCACAGGATGTGCAGTTGTCTGGCTCATATGCTTGCTCTGTTTCTCATAACCCCTGTGTTTCTATGATTTATAACTGGGATGATCTGAGGAGTGACATCACTGATTAATGACATACATTTGCGTGTCAGACCTCCAAACCAGCAGTAAATGTATGGTCACACAATTCCTATTACACCACCAACCTTCTAAGCTTACAGAGGATATAAGTGTACACAACCCTGTTAACATGCCATGTTCTTGTAATATATAAGATGAGCCCACAATAATTCTTTCAAATATGTCACCCACCTATCATGTGACATATGACCTGTGCAATCCAATTGATAAAGAAATGTGTTACGTGTAAAGTATAATGACTGCTATATGTACAATATGGTGGTTGCATAAGTGTGCACACCCTTAAAATGATACTTTGTTGAACCCCCTTGTAAGTGACTTAGAACATTCACTCTTCTTGTGAAGGTGTCTATCAGCATGACACATCATGACTTGGCATTATTTGGCCATTCTTCCATGCAAAGGTCACACAACTCTGTCAGATTGCAAGGACAGCTCATGTGCACAGCCCTTGTCAGGTCACGCTGTTTTTTTTCTATCTGCTGTAGGTCTAGGCTCTGGCTGGGCCAATCCATAACAATGAGTGTGTTCAGGTGGAGCCATTCTTAGGTAGCTTTGCATGTATGCTTCGAGTCTTTGTCATGTTGAAGGCTGACACACCTCTCTATCCTCAGCATTCTTACAGATGCCTGATGGATTTGGGCCACACGTGTGTTATTTGAAACTGTTCAAAATTCCCACCACCATGACTACAGGCCCAGTTCTGGCTTTGGAACAGCATCCCTACAACAGGCCACTGCCACCAGCATGATTCACCATGGGGATGTTGGTCTTCAGGTTAAGAGAGGTGTTGTTTGTGCACCACACATACCTTTTGGTATTGTGACTGCGAGTTTGATCCATAGTCTCATTACACCATAACACATTTTCACACATGCCTTTGGGAGACTTGATGTGCTGTATTGCAAATTGTATCCACCCTTAGATGTTTTTGGTGTGGGGAAATGCTTCCATTTTCTGACCCTACCCCATAGGCCAGATTTATGCAGAATACAGGAGAGTGTTTTCTCATGTAGTACACAACACCAGCACTTGCAAGAGGTTCCTGCAACTCCCTCAGTGTTGCTGTATGTCTCCTGGCAGCTTCCCTGACCAGTTTTGACATGTCTTGTCATCATTTTTGGAGGGACGTCTGGTGCTTTTCAACAGCACTGTTGTCCCGTATTCAGTCCACCTTTTGACAACTGTCTCCACTGTGTTCCATGGTGCATGCAATGCCATGGTAAAGTTATTGTACCATACTCTTGACTGATACCATTCAAATATGAGATCCCTTTGATGCTTTGTAAGCTGTCTGCAAGCCATGGCTGTTGCTGTTGCAGGCAACTGAGCAAATGTCATGAATATCCTACTTGGACAGCAGATTATTTGGTGTTACTCAGAGTGCCTTTACTAGATGGCAGGTGTGTACCCAAGCAGACTAAATGCTGTCAGTAAATCACAAGCTGCTGCAATAAAATATTATTTGAAGGGTATGCACACATATGCATCCAGCTTATTGTAAGGTTTGTATGCTCCATATTTGGTGCCCAACAGATTGATTGGTTTTACAAGTGAATTGCTCATGTCATAGGTCACATTACAAGTTGAAAAAGGTGTTGACTGTCGTAGTGTGGTATCAATTTGTATATATATCACAAACACCTGGGGTGTGTATATGGTTTATATCCACTGTATGAGAGTAATGTTTCAGACATGCCCCTACCTTAGGCCATTTGTCCTCCCATTTTGTTGGTCTCTGTCCAGAAGTCTTGCACTGACAGGTTGTGAGGTATGCTACAGGGATGTTACATTCTCTTCAGATAGGCCTCTGTGATCACCACTGTGATACCATGCAGTTAACCCCACCACAAATGAACATGCACATAAAGCACTATGGCTATGAGTGACAGTTGTGTGCATGGTACATTGCATGGCCTTCACATGCCTGGAGTATTGGCAAACCACAACAGAACAATTTGATACTCACCAGCTTCAGGCTGCCATCCCACATGCAGACTGGAGGGACCTAGGTAGTTGAGAGAGAGAAGTATTGTCAGCAGACTCATATGTGACATTGGTGCAGGAAGGATGTAGCATGTCTGCACATTTACAGTACAACCCCCAATACTACACAATTTGCTGTCCTTCACCATAGATATGCACTTCTGTGCATTAAAAAAAACCGTCCATAACTGCAGTCTGACCTGACACATGCATAGACAAGTATGTCTGCTACACTAGTCTAGTAATCTCCACTGGGACCTTACCTGCACACTCCTTGTCCATTGTCTGGGTGCCACCCACCTCCAGCATGTGTGGGTCTGTACCCTGATGTTGTACTGGGATGGGTGCCCCAAGGTTGCCAAGGAGCTCCCTAGTGGGTGTCAGTGGGGGCTGCATGGCTGGGTCTTTGCCTGGGCTGTGCGGTTCCTGGCCACTGCAGCAGCCCTTTGCCAGGCATGGCATATGAGGTCATATGCACAATGCTGGACTTGCTTGTATGTACAGGCATGCAGGCCAACATCGTTTACCCTGTGGACAAGGTCATCCCACAGACCAGTCCTCTCCTGCAGATGTCAGTGGCTCCAGCCAAACATTATGGCATGGTTTTTTAGTATGGCTTCTATGATTATATTTGTCTCAGCCACTGAGAAAGTTGACCTTTGCTGATGCGACATTGCACCTGGAAGACATAAAAAGGGAAACACATCACAGGGCCTCATACATTTGGCAACAGTATGTACAGAACCTGCACAGCTACATTGAATACCAGTAGCCACCACTCACAACCACACCACACCCCTGTAATCTGTCAGCACTGTATCTGCTTGCATTGCACTGCTGGTCCTTATGTGTCATACTCCCCCCAAAGAGGTCTAGTTAGTTTCATAGTCCTCTACTCCTCATTCTTGTCTGTGTAGGGGATGACATTGGTCATCTTCCATGCGGATGTGGTGTGAATGGTGCCAAGGCTTGATGCAACTACAGTGGGTAATGGAGCAGTGAGCACATTCCTGAGTTCATGTAGGATTCTGACATGGATGTTATCAGGTCCCATAGATACTTACATTTGTTGCCTTTCAATAGGCAATATGTACCTTCTCACTGGTGATGAGGGGAGGGATGTGGGTGCTGTGCATATCCACCTATAGTGATGCTGAGCCAGGGGGTGATGTTTGTCCTACACCTATCTGCAGCAGGTTGGCTATGGCTATGTTGTGTGTGTATGTGGTCTGATTGTCCACCATTACAGGGTGGGTTGGTTTGTTACCTCTGAGATTACAGATATATATGAAGATGGCCTTGTGATTGGCCTTGGTGGATGTGTCCAATTTGTACTCATAGTTAACCTTACAGTACTCGACTTGTGACCTTATATGCTTGATCAGACAAAGGCTGACTTAATGCCAAGTTGGTGCTTGCTCCTAATTTGTCCTGCACAGCCAATATAGGGACCAAGTCTGTGGTATGTATATTGCTGCTATCCAGCAAAGGGGATTACTCTACTTTGGTGGAGGCCGATTTTACAAGTAAGGTATTGCTGAGTCCAGACAGCTATGCTGATGTTCATATAGCTGTTTGTAGTAGGCATGGACACACATTCATGACACAGTTGGACACCTCTCCAGTTTCAAACAGATAATCATGCTTATTGTAGTACCCATGGCTGTGTCAGGGCAATGCAACAACTAGTATCTGTAGAAATGTCACTCTGTTGGATGCACAGTAACTAAGATTACACACATGTACAACATGTACAGCTTATTTAACTGAGATTTTGCATCACATGTCTGTTGTTATGGGGTGGCCATATGACAGAAGAGAGGAGAAAGGCTAGGAGTGTGGTAGTGAGGGTAATAACTTTTAATGTTGGCAGTATGACTGGTATAGGGACAGAACTAGCTGATATAATGGCCAGAGGAAAGTGGATATAGTGTGTGTGCAAGAGACCAAATGGAAGGGGTGTATGGCTAGGTGTATCAGAGACAGGTCATAGTTGTGCTATCAGGGTGTGGATGGGAGGGGAAAGGGGGTCGGGGTTATCCTGAAGGAAGAGTATACCAAGGGTGTTTTTGGAGGCTGACGTGAGTGTCTGATAGATTGATGTTTACGAATCTGGAAAGTGATGGTGTAATGATGAATTTTGTTAGTGCATATGCTACACAAGTTGCTTGTGCGATGGATGAGAAAGAGAAATGCAAAGTCAGTTGGATGATGTGGTGATGACTATAACCAAGGGTGAAAGAGTAGTGATTGCAGCAGATTTCAATGGCCATGTTGATGAAGGGAACAGAGGGGATGAGGAAGGGATGGGTATGTATGGTGTTAAGTAAAGGAATGCAGACAGTGAGATGGTAGTGGATTTTGCAAAAGGGATGGACATGGCTTTGGTGAATACATACTATAACAAGAGGGAGGAGCATAGGGTGACATACAAGAGTGGAGTGAGATGCACACAGGTAGAATATATCCAATGTATGAGGGCCAGTTTGAAGGAGATTGGAGACTGTAAAGTGATGACAGGGGAATGTCTAGTTAGGCTGCAGAGACTGTTGGTCTGTAAGATGACGTTGATGATCAAGAAGAGGAGGAGTGTGAGGGCAGCACCAAGGATCAGATGGTGAGAACTGGAAAAGGGTGATTGTGAGGTGGAGTTCAGGGAAGAATTAAGACAGGTACTGGGTGGCAGTGACAATTTACCAAATATCTGGGTAAGTACAGTAGAACTAGTAAGGGAGACGGCTAGAAAGGTGCTTGGTGTGACGTGGAAAGAGGAAAGAATACAAGGACACATGGTGGTGGACTGAAGAAGTACAGGACAGTATACAGAGAAAGAGGTTGGGGATGAAGGAGTGGGATTGTCAGAGAGATGAGGAAAGTAGACAGGAGTATAAGGAGATGAGGTGCATGGTAAATAGAGAGGTGGCAAAGGCTAAGGATGAGGCATAGGAAGACTTGTATGACTGGTTGGACACTACGGATGGATGACAGGACTTGTACTGGTTGGCTAGGCAGAGGGACTGAGCTAGGAAAGAAGTGCAGCAGATAAGGGTGATAAAGGATAATGAGAGAAATGTACTCACAAGCGAGGAGAATGTGTTGAGCAGATGGACAGAGTACTTTGAGAGGCTGATGAATGAAGAGAATGAGAGAGAGGGTTGGATGGTGTGGGTATGGTGAATCAGGAAGTGCAATGGCTTACCAAGGAGGAAGTAAGGATAGCTATGAAGATGATGAATACTGGAAAGCCTGTTGATCCACATGACATACATGTGGTAGCATTGAGGGGTTTAGGGGAAATGGCGGTGGTTTTACACCAGATTGTTTAATGTTATCTTGGAAAGTGAGAAGTTGCATGTGGAGTGGAGAGGAAGTGTTTGTGTACCATTTTAAGAATAAGGTTGATGTGCAGTGCTGTAGTAACTACAGAGAGATAACATTAATCAGTCACAGCATGAAGTCATGGGAAAGAGTAGTGGAAGCTAGGTTAAGCAGAGCAGTGATGAGTAGTGGTCAGCAGTATGTTTTCATACCAGGTAAGAGCACTACAGATGTGATGTTTGCTCTGAGAGTGTTGATGGAGTAGTACAGAGAAGGTCAGGAGCTGCTCTGTGTCTTTCTGGACATAGAGAAAACATATGACAGGGTGCCTAGAGGGGAGTTGTGGTATTGTATGAGAAAATCATGAGTGGTAGAGATATATGTAAGACTGGTACGGGATATGTACAAGGGTGGTGTGACACCTATGAGGTCTGTGGCGGTAATGATGGATGTGTTTAAGGTGGATGTGGGATGACATCAGTGATCAGCAGTGAGCCATTTCTTATTTGCAATGATGATGGACAAGTTGACAGACAAGATCACACAGGAGTCCCCGTTGACTATGATGTTTTCAGATGACAGTGTGATCTGTACTGAAAGTAGGGTGTAGATTTAGGAGACCCCGTAGAGGTGGAGATATGCTCTAGAGAGGAGAGGAATAAAGGTCAGGACTAAGTCAGAATATCTGTGTGTGAATATGGGGGGGGGGTAGTGGAATGTTGAGGATGTAGGGAGTAGAGTTAGCAAAGGTGGATGAGTATAAATGATTGGGATGGGATCAACATTTCAGAGTAATGTTGACTGTGGAGGACAGGTGAAGAAGACAGTATAGGCAAGATGGAGAGGGTGGAGAAGAGTGTCAATACTGATTTGTGACAGACAAGTACCAGTAAAAGTGAAAGAGAAGGTCTACAACTGGGTAGTGAGACCAGCTATGTTATATGGGATGGAGAGAGTGTCATTGACAAAAAGGCAGGAGTCAGAGTTGGACGTGGCAGAGTTACAAATGTTAGGATTTGCACTGGTTCTGACAAGGGTGGACAGGATTAGCAATGTGTATATGACAGGGTCAGCCCATGTTGGACAGTTTTGAGACAAAGCCAGAGAGACAAGATTACATCAGTTTGAACATGTGCTGCAGAGGAATGCTGGGTATATTGGGAAAAGGATGGTAAGGATGAAGCTGCCAGGTAAGAAGAAACGAGGAAGGCCTCAAATAAGGCTCCTGGATGTGGTGAGAGAGGACATGCAGGTGGTTGTTGTGACAGACCAGAATGCAGAGGACAGGCAGAAATGGCAACAAATGATCTACTGTGGAACAGTCAGAAGAAAAAGAAGAATATGTTGTAATGTCAGTATTCACAAATTTGCCAATGATTTGCAGACATAACACAACTGTATGAGTAAATGACTACAAATATGAGGCACACCTATGGTCAATGTGCATAACATTTGACAGTTTAATGCTATGAGCTCAGTATATCACTTGCAGTTCAACACACACATGTGCAACAGTACTTTACTATGCAAATACCATGTATAGGTCTCTCACATTTCTGAGACAACCAAGTATATAATGGTTGTATTCACAAGTAAGATATGGATATGTACAACATCCCAGTAGCTGGCCTAGCATTGTCACAATCAGTATTGTTCAACACACACTGCAGTAGTAGTCATATGTGAGCCATCCTTTCCTGGGGTGACTCAGGGGTCTGACCTATGATCTATGTCACTGCAGACAGACCCAGATGCTAGGACCATAGGTTATGATGAGCAATATATATATCAGTACAGCAAGTCTTGTTGAGACATATATGTTACAGTTCCTATTTCCCATTCTTACATACCCCCTACTACAGTCCATTACATGCTTACTTGTTTGACATACCTGTTTGTTTTATTCAAGTGTAGGTGGTTATGTCCTGCTTGGTTTTTCTTTTTCTTTTTGCTGTCTCTCTCTCTCTCTCTCTCTCTCTCTATCAAGGATGTATGACATCTGTTTTGCATAGGCAGCAGTTTTCCTTTTGTAGGTAATGCTCATGAGCAGCTGGTGGCCTGTGCACCAATTGGTGTCCCCCACTTGATAATTGCATGCAGGACAGCTGTGTTGTTATTCATATAGCCAATGGCATGGCAACACGCTCCTATCACTGAGTAAGTCATGTGAGTGTTGGCCCTTTTCCTAGCCAGTGAGGAGAACTTCATGGTGAATAACAGCATCACAGAGGGTATTTGGAAATACCTCTTACAACCTAAACTGTGGAGACAGGCCAACCGAATGGGGGAGAATGTTCCAGACATAGGGACATAATGTAATTATTGCTGTTATACATTTTGATTAATGCTAGTTTAACAGGGTTTGTGTGGACATGGAGTTCCTGGGTGATTTTAACTCTGATAGTGTTATGTGTTTGACATAACTCTCACCTGTAGGGCTATCCGCAGAATGGCCAGGATTTGGACCCCTGTGTTTGGTGTGTTCCTCAGACATTTTTTGTCTTTGGAAAATCAGTAGCATGCTGTGGGGACTGCAGTCAGTAACTGCTAACATCCATTTGTGTTTCTGATCTCATATCCCTCAGAAAAGATATGTTACAACTAACCATGTTACAACAGCAACATTCTCAGTTTATTACAGCAATATTTCAAATATGCCCCTGTTTTTGGGCCTCTGTCCAACAATTATGTCAGACTTTGTTCAGATGTCGTGCAGTAAGAGATTGATAGGTACGGTATTTCTAAGGTTTATGAAGAAGTTATCAAAACTATAAGTGATACACCCAGTTTTGTATGCAAAGTTGGTAGGAACCTGAAAAATATTTTTGAAATTAATAGAAGGTTGGATACACAGGCTGAAGCGTGCCAAAAATGTGGAAATTGTAAACAGTGTCCTTTATTTTAGAACAGGAGCATGCTGAGTTTCACATTTACTGTTCATATAGGGTTTCTATATTACAAGGTAATTGTACAACTAGTGGCATGATTTATTTAGCTATATACTCCAATTGCCAATAATTTGACATTCAGTTTAATTTCTCCAAGTCTTTTTGGTTTCTAATACCATGACGGGAATGGATCTCTTTACTAAGTCAAAGTATAATTAAAGTTTGTAAAATTAATATTGTTTCAATATTTGATCATAGCCAAAAGTACTCATTGCAGCACCCACAATGTGCCCAGAATTGACTCATTCTGCAATTCGTATGGAGTTACGTGTATTGGTAGCATATCTTAATAAGACTGTAAATTCTTTTTTATGAGCTCCATTGCTCCTACTACTACTGGAACTGTCTGGGTATTCTTCTTCCACATTGCCCTCATTTCTGCCTGCAAATCCTAGTATTTAATGATTTTGTGTCTCTCTGTACATAAGACACTATAATTGCTGGGTGTAGCAATTTCAATGCTTAATGCTACTTTTGTCTTCTTTTCATGAACTACTATATATGGTTTTCTTGCATCTACTTTTTGGAACTGTTGGTATGGGTAATCCCATGTGATATCAATGTCATTATTCTTTATAATGTTTTGTGGCTCATGTTTAAAAAGCTTCTCAGCTACTTCAATATTGTAATGTTTGTACAATCCCTGGTACAACAATCATGCCACATTATTATGCCCAGGCCCTCTCCCATTAGTGTATCACACCCAGCAACAAGATGTGTGAGTGTTTCCATTTCTGTTGTACAGAACCTGCATTTGTCTGTTTCTTCCACATATTCAACGAACTTTGAAAACCAACGCGTATATAGTTGTATTCTATAATGGGTCTAATGAGGGATGAGTACAGTGAGACAATGACCTTCTTTTTTCTGGATGAAAAGCCCTTAGTGATGAGGTGTGCCACATAGAAGGATTTTCTGACTGTTGTGGTGATGTGGTTATCAAAGGTGAGACCACTGGTGATCTGTGTCCCCAAGTCTCTTATCACACATTTGGTGTTTAGTGTATTGCCACCTATGTGGTTATTCATGGGTACATGTTTTTTTCCCAAAGGGGATAACTGTACATTTCTTGGCATTGAGCTTAAGCCCATGGCTCTGGCACCAAGCACCAAGCATCTGTTTCTGTAAGGCCCTTTTGTAGAATATCCACATCATTTGGGGATTCAATAATGGCTCCTAGTTTGCAGTCATCTGTGAACTTTGTTAGCTAGAGTCCCTTAGTGTTGGCCTGTACTTCAGAGAAGCAGATGCCAAACAAGAGCAGTCCCAGGACTGAAATCTGAGGTACTCCACTTGTCACTTGTCTGGAGCTGGATTTGGAGTCGGCTACTTTTACAGTGTGGGATCTATCAGTAAGCCAGTTAGCAACCCATTGAGTGACGTAGGGATTAATGCCCAGCGTAGTAAGTTTATCTATGATTCCAGAGTGGGGGATAGTGTCGAAGGCCTTGGTGAGGTCCAGATAGGCTGTGTGGACCACCTTACCCTCGTCCACAGCTCTGGAGACTGATTAGAAGAAGTCAATCAGGTTAAGGAGACAAGATTGGCCCTTCACAAACCCAAACTGGATGGGGTCCAGTGTTTGAAGGTTGCCAATGTCTTTGTTTATAAGTTCCATGATAATACGTTCCATGGCCTTGCAGATCAGGCTCATCAGACTGATGGGGCGGTAGTTCCCAGGATCCAAGGTGGATTCCCCCTTGTGGAGTGGGATAACTGTAGCTGTGTGCCACTCAGTGGGCACGAAGCCTGAGGTGAGGCTATGATTAAACATGACACTTATGTGAGGTACCAGTTCATTTTGTAGTTCATGTAGATACAGCCCAGGATGTCATCTGGTCCCATGGATGCTGTATTCTTAGCCTTGGAGAGTGCGGTTTATACCTGTGTGGCCATTATTACCGGAATTTGGCAATCTTTCGGTATTGAAATGGGCCCTTGTAGATCATGGCACAGTGGAGATAAGGGATTATTCCCCTTTTCCCACTGTAGTGCGATCATGGAGTTAGAATATATTAGTATCGGGGGTGGGGGGCACAGCCACCAAATGGGGGTGCAGGGGGGGG